>NC_052478.1:773534-823868 GCF_009730915.1 Dioscorea cayenensis subsp. rotundata
TTGAAAAAAATATTCGAGGGTATTACTACGATTGCGATAAAATTTTCTCTGAGTAATCTTGTTGAGAAAGCCACAAGTGGACGAGAATAAGGACTTAAGTGTAAAAAGTTTTTAAAAAGATTTTTGGGTTAAAGAGTAATAGAAAAAAAGGATTGATATGAAATGCTTGTGAAAACTAAGGACTGAAAGGTAAGTTGAAGGGATCATTTGGAAATATTGTGTTATAATCCAAGGACCATTGGATAATTTGAAAGGACCTTTTGAGAATATTATTTTTATAATCCAGGGACCATTTGTGAGTTTTTCAGGGGACTGGTTTGTAAGAAGTTAAGTTTTGAGGGACTAAAAAGTGAATTTCGGCTGAAGAGTTAATTGAGAGAAAAAAATCTAGACTTTTTGATGATTGTTCATCTTCTTACTCACCAGTTTTTCTTCTGATAACCCGGAGTTAGAAAAAGAGTGAGAGATTTGGAGAGAAATTGGAAGAGATAAAAGCTTGGTATTTGGAGAGAAGAATGGATGAAGTATTATTTGGTAAGTATTTTTGATGATTTATTTGTTGGTATACTTGAATGTATGTGTGTGTATTTTGGATTGAGAAATGTAATTTTTTTCTTGAGAAAAGAAGAAGGATTTATGATGAAAAAAATGATGAGTTATTGTTAATAAGAGTTGTTCTTGATTTTGGTTGGAAAAAAACACTTGTATTTGAGTTGGAATTTGCTTGAAATGGAGGTGAGTTTTGCGGATTCTTTGTAGTATTCTTGTAGCACGAGATTAGGGTTTGGTTTGATTAATTAAGTTGATAATTATGATGATTAGGAGGTTAATGATAATGGTTAGATTGAAATGGGTTGAGTTAGTCGATTGATTTGATTAGATCAAACCAAGTTGGATTGAATTGATTGAGTTGAATTGATTTGGTTGAGTTGAGTTGATTTGGTTGAGTTGGGCTTGATCAAATCAAGTTGAGATAGGGTTGGGTTTGGTTCGAGTTGATTTTTGGGTTAAGGGTTTTGGGACTGAACCAAGTTGGTTCGATGGATTTTTGAATAAGAATTGAGTTGGTTCAAAGTTTGGTTCGGTGAAATTAAGTTTGGTTCGGTCTGCAATTAAGGTTGGTTCAGATTGATTCGGTGTTTTGCTTTGGTGAGTTTGTTTAAATACAAGCTGAAAGGCAATTGGACTATCTAGGTCGGGGTTTTAACAGATTGGAGTGAGTGGGCCGATAGAGTCTATTATTGTTTCTTGTATTTTCTTTTTTTGAGTTTAAATATGTTATTTATTTTTTTATTATATTATTACATTGGGTGTTGTTCGGTCTTGAGAGGGAGTTCGGATCTAGGGAAGGAACCCAAGGACACCGAGTGAGTTGGTAGTGGCTATTATTTTTTTAATATTAATTATTATTATTATTTTTGAAATAATTGTTTAATAACTAGTATTTTGGAAATAATTATTTAAGTATTTCATTTTATCATGTTTAATTTGCGTATAAAGGTTAAAAATATATGTATATTTACTTGCAGTTGATGTTCACGACAATCGTATTGATACATCGGGTTTCAGTATAATTATACGTATTTGTGAATAGTGAAAAATACATGTATATGTGATTTAATTATTCAATTCATGTATTTATTTTTTTGATGGTTATATATGCTTTTGATTTGGAATGATTTGTGAAATCATGTGAGCGTTTTAAAATGTTTCTACCAACAATATTTGTGGAATTGGTTTTTCATTCATGGAATAGGAATGGTATCGTGGATCTGGATTTTCTTGGTTTTATGCGTTGTTATACTTTTGACATTGGCTTTGTGGAAATGATGTTTATTTTTCAGTGATGTGAATGCTTGTCATGGATAAGGATCCTATGATGTGATTTACTCTGATTGTTTTATTCTTTGTATTTACATGTTGGTTTTGGATGGTGACGGGCTAAGGCCGACTACTGCGATAGTGGGTCCCACGGGCCGACCTTTAGAGGTGGCGTGGTGGACACGAGTGTTGATTTGTCGGATCGGGTGGGGGCGTGGAGCCACGATTGGATTATCAGTCGGGATCCTAGAGTCGCCCACATGGGGACCCAGATGGGCCCGACGTCGAGGTCTGCGAAGACCTTGGCGGCTCCCGACCCTAGTCGTGACGGCGGCTAAGTGGGGAGAGTTTTTCAGTACGTGGAATTGAGAATGGATTTTTTTATATTACTTGTTATTTTTGGGTTTGTGATGAGGCGAGCCCATTTGTCAGCTCTTAGGAGGCGGGTCTCTCCAGACAATTTGGATTTTCTTAGAAAATTGATTTGATATTGATTTGTGATGAATTTATGTTTCAAAAGTTCTTTAAAAAAATGTATTTTTTGCTAGAATTACGGTATTTTTGGAAAAGTTGGAAAAATTATTTGAGAGGTTGGTATTTATATATTTTATATATCTTGTATTTGAATATTTGAAATTATTAAGCCACTCTGAGCCAGTGAATGTCTTTATAGCTGCGGGGAGCAAGACCCTAGATTGCTGATTCGAGTTTAGAGCTAGTCGGGGGTTAAGTCAAGGCTGCGAGTGGGTCCCATACTTTTTCTTTATATTTGTTGGTATCGTGATCTTGTAGCGGTTGTACCCTACAAATTTGAGTTATTATATTTGTTGTATTTATGTATTTGAATCCTGCGGTTGGTGTAAAGTTATAAATTGTAATTTGTAACTACGATTTGGTTTTCGAGAGGTGTCGGGGTTTTCGAGTTAAAAAGGAATTTTTTTAAGCGATGGGTGCCACATTTACCTCGGTAGAAGGGGTGGGTGTGACATCTTTTTGGTATCGAGTATGTAGGGTTGAGATATCCACGGTTGGTAGAGATCGCGGGTTGTGATCGAGCCTAAGTTTAGAAGTCATGTCTAGACTTAGAGGGTTAGTAGTGATTAGACAGAAAGTTAAGGGCCCGGTAGAAGTATTTAGAGTCTCCAGTCGGGGTTAAAAACCTAAGTTGCGTATTGGGATTGAGGACGGATAGTAGGTTTTTGACATTTGAGGCAGGTGAGTAGTGTCTTGTGATCGAGGGATCATGTGTTGAGATATTTGTCGGAATTGGTTTTATTCAAAATGAGTTAACTTAAAGATGCCAAAGAAGGTGTTTGGCATGCTTTTTTTGATCAGTGATACATAGTGATTTGTAGTGTGATTATTTACTATTGAGCGGTTGTAGCAAGAAAGCAGGGGTCTTGGGACGGTAAGTGAAGTCGGTGATATCAGTTGATGTATGCTAAGGAAATTTCGAGGGACGAAATTTTTTTAAGGAGGAAGGATTGTAATACCACGAACACGTGGATAGCTGTTGAAAAAAATATTGAGGGTATTACTACGAGTTGCGATAAAATTTTTCTCTGAGTAATCTTGTTGAGAAACCCCAAGTGGGACAGAATAAGGACTTAAGTGTAAAAGTTTTTTTAAAAGATTTTTGGGTTAAAGAGTAATAGAAAAAGGATTGATATGAAATGCTTGTGAAAAACTAAGGACTGAAAAGGTAAGTTGAAGGGATCATTTGGAAATATTGTGTTATAATCCAAGGACCATTGGATAATTTGAAAGGACCTTTTTGAGAATATTATTTTATAATCCAGGGACCATTTGTGAGTTTTTTTCAGGGACTGGTTTGTAAGAAGTTAAGTTTTGAGGGACTAAAAAGTGAATTTCGGCTGAAGAGTTAATTGAGAGAAAAAAATCTAGACTTTTTGATGATTGTTCATCTTCTTCTCCACCATTTTCTTCTGATAACCCGAGAGTTAAAAAGAAAAGAGTGAGAGATTTGGAGAAATTGGAAGAGATAAAAGGCTTGGTATTTGGAGAGAAGAATGGATGAAGTATTATTTGGTAAGTATTTTGATGATTTATTTGTTGGTATACTTGAATGTATGTGTGTGTATTTTGGATTGAGAAATCTAATTTTTTTCTTGAGAAAGAAGAAGGATTTATGATGAAAAAAATGATGAGTTATTGTTAATAAGAGTTGTTCTTCGATTTTGGTTGGAAAAAAACACTTGTATTTGAGTTGGAATTTGCTTGAAATGGAGGTGAGTTTGCAGGATTCTTGTAGTATTCTTGTAGCACGAGATTAGGGTTTGGTTTGATTAATTAAGTTGATAATTATGATGATTAGGAGGTTAATGATAATGGTTAGATTGAAATGGGTTGAGTTAGTCGATTGATTTGATTAGATCAAACCAAGTTGGATTGAATTGATTGAGTTGAATTGATTTGGTTGAGTTGAGTTGATTTGGTTGAGTTGGGGCTTGATCAAATCAAGTTGAGATAGGTTGGGTTTGGTTCGAGTTGATTTTTGGGTTAAGGGTTTTGGACTGAACCAGAGTTGGTTCAATGGATTTTTGAATAAGAATTGAGTTGGTTCAGGCTGGTTCGAGTGAAATTAAGTTTGGTTCGGTCTGCGATTAAGGTTGGTTCAGATTGATTCGTGATGTTTAGCTTTGGCTGAGTTTGTTTAAATACAAGCTGAAAGGCAATTGGACTATGCAGGTCGGGTTTTTAACCGATTGGAGTGAGTGGGCCCAATAGAGTCTATTATTGTTTCTTGTATTTTTCTTTTTTTGAGTTTAAATATGTTATTTATTTTTATTATATTATTACATTAGGGTGTTGTTCGGGTCTTGAGAGGGAGTTCGGATCTAGGGAAGGAACCCAAGGACACCGAGTGAGTTGGTAGTGGCTATTATTTTTTTAATATTAATTATTATTATTATTTTGAAATAATTGTTTAATAACTAGTATTTTGGAAATAATTATTTAAGTATTTCATTTTATCATGTTTAATTTGCAGTATAAGGTTAAAAATATATGTATATTTACTTGCCGTTGATGTTCACGACAATCGTATTGATACATCGGGTTTCAGTATAATTATACGTGTTTGTGAATAGTGAAAAATACATGTATATGTGATTTAATTATTCAATTCATGTATTTATTTTTTTGATGGTTATATATGCTTTTGATTTGGAATGATTTGTGAAATCATGTGAGCGTTTTAAAATGTTTTACCGACAATATTTGTGGAATTGGTTTTCATTCACGGAATAGGAATGGTATCATGGATACTGGATTTTTCTTGGTTTTTATGCATTGTTATACTTTTGACATTGGCTTTGTGGAAATGATGTTTATTTTTCGTGATGTGAATGCTTGTCTGGATAAGGATCCTATGATGTGATTTATCTGATTGTTTTATTCTTTGTATTTACATGTTGGTTTTGGATGGTGACGGCGGGCTAAGGCCCGACTACTGCGATAGTGGGTCCCCGCAGGCCGACCTTTAGAGGTGGCGTGGTGGACTCGAGTGTTGATTTGTCGGATCGGTGGGAGGCGTAGAGCCACGATTGGATTATACATCGGGATCCTAGAGTCGCCCACATGGGACCCGATGGGCCCAGCGTCGAGGGTGCGAGACCTTGGCGGCTCCCAACCTAGTCGCGACGCGGCTAAGTGGGGAGAGTTTTTCAGTGTGGAATTGAGAATGGATTTTTTTATATTACTTGTTATTTTGGGTTTGTGATGAGGGCGAAGCCCATTTGTACGCTCTTAGGAGGCGAGTCTCTCACGACAATTTGGATTTTCTTAGAAAATTGATTTGATATTGATTTGTGATGAATTTATGTTTTCAAAAAGTTCTTTAAAAAATGTATTTTTGCTAGAATTACGGTATTTTGGAAAAGTTGGAAAAATTATTTGAGAGGTTGGTATTTATATATTTTATATATCTTGTATTTGAATATTTGAAATTATTAAGCCACTACTGAGCCAATTGAATGTCTTTATAGCTGCGGGGAGCAAGACCCTAGATTGACTGTTCAAGTTTAGAGCTAGTCGGGGGTTAAGTCCAAAGGCTACGATGGGTCCCATACTTTTTCTTTATATTTGTTGGTATCGTGATCTTGTAGCGGTTGTACCCACAAATTTGAGTTATTATATTTGTTGTATTTATGTATTTGAATCCTGCAGTTGGTGTAAAGTTATAAATTGTAATTTGTAACTCTGATTTGGTTTCTGAGAGGTGTCAGGTTTCCAGTTAAAAAGGAATTTTTAACTGATGGGTGCCACATTTACCTCGGTAGAAGGGGTGGGTGTGACAGTAACTATTTGAACAAATGATAGATCATGTTGAATTTGTATGGCTTTTGTAGTGAAGTATGTATGTTCTGAATTTCGTATTTTCTTAATTTCAATGGGTTTTTTAGCAACACAACTATTTGTTGCTTAAATGAAGCAATCCAGTCTATCATCCTATTTTTTGTCTTGGTGCATAGTAATGTATGGGTGATTGGAAAATATAAACAAAAGTGTCAAAGATGATAATTAAGGATTGTCTTATTTTCTTACAAATATACAGGTTCCAAGTATTTTTTTTTTTCATTACCATATGTAAATTTATTATATATATTTAAGTTGGTAATATTTTGCAAAACCGGATATATAACTTGTACTTAGAAAAAAAATTAGTAGAAAGCAATTTCAATTTAAACATCATAATGTTAAAAAAAAATTAGAAGAAAGTATTAAGTCTTATAAAGTAATACATGCCTTAATTATGGGTTATAAGAAAACAAACAAAATTAATTCAATTAAAAATGTATTAATAAAAATAACCAAATTTATCATTAAATATGTTAATAGGCAATGTTATATGAATAAAAAATAACCTATATAACAAAGATGGGGTAACCTCACCTCTATACCGAAGTGGTGTTCTTAGACCCACTTCGGTGTTACCAAACACAGAAACCTATCAGGTGATGTATTCGGGTTTTTCATTTCCACCAGCCCGAAACACCGAAGTGAGTTCTTTGAGTGGTGTTTTCCCTCTCAACCAAAACACATGGAAGTCAAAAACTTCTAAATGAAATTCACACTTTCACTGAAGTGATATTTTCAGACTTCCCCCACTTCGGACTCTCACTTCCTAACCAAACACACCCTTAGTGTCCATGAGCTCACCGAAGAAAAAACAGTGGATAAAAAATTAATTACCGATCAATTAAAGGTTGCTTGCACATATGCTCCAAGGATTTAAAAACCCGGACTTGGCGGTTCAACCAGATCAATCGATTCGATCGGTCGGTTCAATAGTTTTCTAATTTTTTAAAAATTTTTGAAATATTTAAAATTTATATATAAAATTATAAAAATCCAGAACAAATCGGAAAAAAATGGGGCATTAACAAGAGCGATTTGTTCTCTTCAATCCTCTCAATCGAAGTTGGGCGGTGAGCAATTTGAGAAGATGATTAGAAGTATTTATGAAAAAGGAAAATGATGAGTTGATTTATGACCTGCAAAATCGATTGGAAAATGCACAAAATATAATGTGTGATATGGAATGGAATACCTTGCCGTCGTTCTTCGCCGTCGTTCTTCTTCTTCTCCATTTTGAGGCCCACAAGCTTATGTATTCTTCACTAAGAAAGCTCTCAAAACTCAACAGGGGGTGAGAAATGAGAACTGAGAAGTGAGATGAGAACCTTGACTACTTGAGCATCTTCAGGCGACAGCTGTAAGGGTTCTACCTTACACGCTCGGCATAGGGTGGTCCCTGGCCGAGGGAGATGGCTAATGAAACCAAGGTTGGCCAAATTCCAAGTCCAAATAGGTAATGTCCGTCCGATCATCCAATGCGCGGGTCGAGTCTACGCATGACCGAGAATTCTAGCCGGGGGTGCCGGGTGAGCGGGTGCGAGGGCGTGGTGCCACGCATTACCGAGGGCTCACTAGGCAGCGCGCGTGGCGTGATGCGCGTGGCCGAGGAATCTCGATCAATGGGCGGGTGATCGTGTGATCACGGTCTGGAGGCCGAGAATTGGCTAAGTATGGGCCAATTAGCCGGATTAGCATAAGCACAGACGGTACGGTCGATCAATGGACTTGTACTGTCGGTCAGCGGATCAGGCAGGCGGAGCGGGGCTCTTAGCCTAGTTATGAGCGGGATAGCATGTAGGCGTTGGGTCGGTGTCGAGCGCCTTTACCGAGAGGAATGCGCGGTAGGATTTCGGGTGATACCGGGCACTACCGGGCGGGACCGAGAGGGAGCGGCCGGGCTTGGGGCTGGCGCACTGTGCAGGGGCTGCACTATAGCAAGGGGGGGAGGGATATGGATGAGCACTGTTTAGGGTACTGTAGCACTGAAAGTGAAGTGTGTTTCTTTGGTTGTGCTTCTTGGTGACATGACCATTGGATCAATAGAGTCCATAAGAAGGGAGGAAGAGAGCTCTTGGTGAGTTTTCCTCTTGGTTGTGGGCCGGTTCCTCTCCATCCTTGGTGGGGTGGAGACCTTGGCTTGGCTATCCGGGTTCATGGTATATCTTTGTTTCTTTCATAGAGAGTTTATGTTTTTCTCTCTAATTCCCTTGTTTGCATGTGTGGTTGCTTGTATCTTGTTCGTTGTAGCTCATCCTTGGCCGTAGGCTGGCTCGGCGCCTTGGTGGCGTGACGAGCGCCGCGCGGTGATCGTTGGGGCGATCGGCAAGGCCGTGACAACATCCATAGTGAAATTTTTAATTTTTTTTTAACCCGGTCCGGTGAAACCGGTTTGCCGGTTTCCAGTCTAAATCTGGTTCAGAACCGGTTCGATCAAGGACCGGTTCAATTAATATGGCAGCTGGTTCCCGGTTGAACATGCCAATCCCGTCCAGCTTTTTAAATCCTTCATATGCTCATTTTCAAAATTAATACACAAAAAAGGTATTTTCTTAAAAAAAATTACAATATTTTTTAAAAACATATTTCAAATCACCCAAATTGATAAAAAAAACTTGGACATCTAAGTAAAAAATTAGTAAATAATAATAATAATAATAATAATAATAATAATAATAATAATAATGGACAATATAAATTCAAAATTTACAATTCAACAATAATATTCAACTACATAACATCTTCCATTTCCCAATAATATATCATAATAGGCATGCCTTGGTTAAAAAAAAAAAATGAATAAACTATTAATTTATTAAAAATAAAATTTAAAAAAAACAATGACACAACGAAGAAAAAACACATAAAACACAATGCACAATACAAATGACGGTGGTAAAAAAATAGTACAAATAAGGCAAAAGGCAAAATAAAACAAAGAAGTAGCAACCAAAAATAATTTTAGGTTTTACCAGCAAACTAAAAATTAAAAAAATAAAAAATAAAAATAAAACACAGCTGAATTTACAAAGAATGTTTATAAAATTTAAGAGGTGCTTGAATTTATGAAATGATTCTTGTAGAAAGAAAAATTCAAGAATAAAAATCCATAAACCTATGAAAAGAAAATAATAAAATTTTATGCTCTCCAAATTAAAATATCTATATAATATTTTTTTTTATATCGATCTATTTCATATTTATTATTCAAGAAATTAATATTATACATAAATCAAGATATAATTACAAGGCAACATTTAATCCCAACCACTCTTTTAGTGGGATGAAGGTGCATTTTGAGCCCAATCTCATCTTTAATTTAATATTTAAACATCAACTCAAACATCAACTCGTCCTTTCGTTTTTAACAAAAGTAGGTAAATCACTGTTCCATTGAATATAACAAAATATAACCGTTGAAAAAATACAAATAAATAAGACAACAGTTTATAAACCCAATTTCCTTTCACTAACTCCATCCGTGACTCTGGTAGTTTTCAACTTTTGATTGAAACCTTCAATGGCTCTTCCTGTAAATGGCATCTGGCAAGCCACCCTGTGTGAACAGTGCTGATGCTTGATTATTTCTAATAAAGGTCAATAAATTATGTAATATATATATATAGCATGCTCCTTTGAATACTGACTTAATGAATGATTTTTTTTTTTGAATAATTCACATTCAATAAAATGGGTAAGCGAAGCCTTTCAAGCAATGGTGTGGACCAATTTTTTTAGTATTCTCAATGTGATCATTTACCGTTAAACATTAAGCCAACCAACAAATAATATATATATATATATTATTTTATATATACACATATTTTTATTATTATATTTTAATCATATACTAAAAATTAGTCAAATTATTGATATTTAATATCCAAATCAAGTGATTATAACAACCATTGTAGTCAACAGAGGGTAATCTCAATGAGATTTTGATTAAAAAATAATTTGTTTTTTTTTTATATCAAATGAGTAGGGAAGAATCACAGATAAAAATAAACAGCAATCACGTCATAATGATCCAACATGGAACGCAATATACAGTTGAATTCTCACAAAGTGTTAACGTTGACCAGCCTCTCTTGGAACAGGCTCAACCCATCTGGAACCACTTTGGTTGGGTCTCATTTCTCACATGGTCAACCTGCGGAGCACGTTGCCTTTCTATTATTTATTTAATTTATTTTATTTGTCTGATAAAAAGTTCGATGACTTTATAATTAAATTTTATAATTACAGACTCATTACAAAATGCACCATCATCAATCATTGTGACAAAAATACATATATACAAATATTATTTTATTAAAAGGATGCAGTTGGTCGAAATAAAAGGTGTCCGTCCATTGAGGACCTGGAAACAAACCGAACCACACAGAAGTTGCAGATGGGCTCAACAAACAAACAATTGGTTATTTTTTCAGTTCTCTTCATTCGGGTCTTGTCACGGGTTCAATTTCTGGTCCCTAAAAAATATACTCCTTAACTTCATATTAATGGTGTAAATATAGATAGACATTATTGATTCTCAATATATTAGTATGTGAAACCAACTAACAAGGACTTGTGAGGTGGCCGTGCATGATGATGGTGGATAAAATCCGTTCTCATTATCTTCTGACTTCTCTGCCTCTTCACAACACATTAAACGAGACCCTTCTTAATTAAGTTGTTTCCCATCACTAGCTGATCTCCTGTCCATGGTGTGGTATTCCTGTTCCATTTCCAGCCATGGCTTCAGAACAATATCCATTGCTTTGGCTTCTCCTCATCTCTATCATCATCAGCATCATCTCTTTACCTTGTGCTTCATTAGATTCCATTTCTGCCAACCAAACTCTATATGGAGAGCAGTTGCTGAGCTCCAGTGGTGGCAACTTCGTCCTGGGCTTTCTCCCAATAGGTACTAACTCCTCCCAACGCTTCTATATAGGCATATGGTACAACAAGGTCTCAGAGCGCACCCCAGTCTGGCTGGCCAACAGAGCCAAGCCGGTCTCCAACCCTTCCACCTCTGTTCTCCAAATCTCCTCTCAAGATGGCAACTTGGTTCTCTTAGATCAATCCAAGTCCATTGTCTGGTCCACCAATATTACCACTACTTCCTCCACCTCCAACTCCACCGTTGCTGTCCTGCTTGACACCGGGAACCTTGTGCTCAGAGATGGAACAAATAACTCTTCTAAGATTTTGTGGCAGAGCTTTGACAATCCAACCCACACTTGGCTCCCTGGAGGCAAGCTGGCCTTCAACAAAGTCACTGGAAAGAGCCAGCAACTTACTTCTTGGAAGAATTCAGAGGACCCAACCCCTGGGCTCTTCTCTCTTGAGATTGACCCTGACGGGACAAGCCAATACATCATCCAATGGAACAACTCCAGATCCTACTGGAGCAGTGGCCTTTGGAATGGTCAAATCTTCAGCTTGGTTCCGGAGATGACCTCCAATTATATCTACAACTTCAGCTATGTGAATAACTCTCAGGAGAACTACTTCATTTACTATGTCAAGGATGAAAACATCATCTCAAGGTTCATCATGGATGTCTCCGGGCAGATAAAGATGCTGACTTGGGTCCCGGCCAGTGGGAGCTGGATTCTGTTTTGGTCGCAGCCGAGACAGCAGTGCGAGGTTTTTGCCATTTGTGGGCCTTTTGGTAGCTGCAACGAGAATGCGTTGCCCTACTGCAACTGCGTCAAAGGTTTCAGACAGAAATTTCCGGAAGATTGGGCATTGAGTGATCAGAGTGGGGGGTGTGAGAGGAACACTCCTTTGCAGTGTAATACCGGCAATAACAGCTCTGCCAACGTGGATCAAGATAAGTTCTTTGAGATGGATAATGTTAGATTACCTGATAATCCTCAGGCTTTGCAGGTTGGGAGTCTGGATGAATGTGGGCTTGCTTGCTTGAACAACTGCTCTTGCAGTGCCTATTCTTATGAAAGTGGATGTTCTCTTTGGTTTGGAGATTTGCTTAATCTTCAGGAGCAGTATGGAAGTGGGACCGGTGGAGGAACGCTTTATCTCCGTTTAGCTGCTTCTGAGCTTCCGACTCAAAAGAGCCAAAAGAACATGGTTGTCGGCATTGTCACCGGTGTTGTTGCCGCCTGTTTGCTCTGCGGGGCCATTGTATGGGTTCTTGTTTGGAGAAGGAGAAAAACAGCATTGCTGAACGCTTCAAAGACTATGGAAAATGGTCTGATGGCTTTCAGATACAGTGACTTGCAACGTGTGACCAAGAACTTCACACAGAAACTAGGAGAAGGAGGCTTTGGTTCTGTGTTCAAAGGTGTTCTGCCTGATTCCACTGCCATTGCTGTGAAGAAACTTGAAGGGCTTCGTCAGGGTGAGAAGCAATTCAGAACAGAGGTGAGCACCATTGGAACCATCCAACATGTCAACCTTGTTCGCCTTCGTGGATTTTGCACCGAAGGCACCAACAGGCTGCTTGTCTATGACTACATGCCCAATGGTTCTCTTGATACTCTGCTCTTCTCTAGCAAAACTTCTACTAAGGTTCTCAACTGGAAAACAAGGTATCAGATTGCTCTTGGGACAGCCAGGGGATTGTATTATCTCCATGAGAAGTGCAGGGATTGCATCATACATTGTGATATCAAACCGGAGAACATACTCTTAGATGATTCATTTGTTCCAAAAGTAGCAGATTTTGGGCTTGCAAAACTTATGGGCAGGGACTTTAGCAGAGTCTTGACAACCATGAGAGGAACAAGAGGATATCTTGCACCAGAGTGGATTACTGGTGTGGCTATCACTGCTAAAGCTGATGTTTATAGTTTTGGTATGATGCTTTTTGAGATCATATCAGGGATGAGGAACTCTGAGCAAGTAGGGGAAGGTAGGGGTGCTTTCTTTCCAACACGGGCTGCAGGTAAACTCATTGAAGGAGATGCCTTTAGTTTGTTAGACACAAAGTTGGAAGGCGATGCAAACCCGGAGGAGGTCACCAGGGTATGCAGAGTTGCTTGTTGGTGTATTCAGGATGATGAGACCTTGAGGGCCAACAATGGGTCAAGTTGTTCAGATTTTTAGAGGGTGTTCTTGAAGTTGATGTGCCTCCCATACCAAGGTCTCTCCAGATTTTTGTCTGAAAACCCCCTGAGAACATAATCTTCTTCTCTGATTTGTCTTCAAATCCAAGTTCTCAGATGCAGACTTATACGTCTGATAGTTCTCAGAATAAAACCACATCCTCTACGAGTTCTGGAAACCCTTCTTGAGATTGGGAGAAGTGGTTTACAGTTCCTCTTCTTTGACGCTTTCTTACTTGTGAACATGTATTTTGTATTTTGCAGATGAGATGCTAAGTATTTGATACATTTGACTGTAATGTAATTTATTCCTCTGTTTATATCCAACCTATAATAACAGTATACAGACAAACTGATTTCATGTCCAACAGTACTGTAAAAGCGAAGCAGCACAAGTTGGGGGGTTGTTCAGGGCCTGTGCTATTCAAGAAAACGTGACTATTTATTCCATCTTTTCTCAGTCTCCAGAATAATATCCAGAATATATACTACTACTAGCAGTGATATACATTATACTGTTGTGCATTCAGAACCCCATCTTCTAACCACTAATCTCTTTTGGTTATTTTAAAATTGAAAAACTAGATTACAAATAAGTCTTCATTAATAGATAGTAGTGTCCCCTCATGTCGCCTTCATCAAAAACTAGTGTCCGAACAGGCCTTGGTAAAGTGAAAATAGATAATACTAATAATAAGAAAACAGAACATAAAATACACAAAGCCTTGAAGTCCAGGAAACATTAGACATTTTAACCCAAAGATTAGAACAAAAAAACTAGACTTCAGTTCAGAAAACGACGGCAAACCCATGAGCTTTTTTCCTCCACCCTTTATATATATATATATATTTAAAAAGAGAGCTTTAGTGATAAGTCAATGAAGTCCGGAGAGGAAGAAGATCCATCTTCAGCCGTCCGATGAGCAAACTCCGAATCTCCATGCGAGACGCCGCCACAATGCGGAAGGAACTCATAGTACTCCATCTCTCTCGTACTAGTTGTGTCCGGCTCTGTTTCCTAGAAATTAAAAAAACCAGAGTAATTATAGTGAGGTTAATTAATGTAAACATATGCAATAAATCACTTCATTGAATGAAGTATGAAGTGACTTTGTTAGTACCTGGTGAACAACCTTAGCAGCAGCGCCGTGATCCTCACCGGAGAACTGATTCTAAATGGAAAGACAGTGAGGAATAGGAGAAGAGATCACAGTGAGAATGATCATAAAGAATATAAGTGGATAGATGGATTGGGAACCCGGTGAGAATGCTTACTCGAGTGCATAACTCGCAATGAGATGAGAGGCATTGCGGCATTTGGTTTGAAGGGGGCTCTATTACCGAAGGAGGACTTGCGGCCTGGAGACCGCTGCCTGAGAAGCGGATCCGATCCATGGCATACTGGTCGTGAAGCACCGATCGGCCGGTCGGGAGCGACCCATACGGTGGTGGGATCACTGGGTTGAGGGCCCGGTAACGTTGGATGTAACAGTAACCCGGAGATCCCGGTGGGTGATCATTCCAGACAGGGGAACGCCGTCAAAGTTAGGTGTGGGGGGAGAGTATGGCGGAAGCTGTGGAGGCGAGGGATGGAACTCCGGATCGGTGATCTTGCTCCAGCGTTCCTGGAGACGAAGGCGTTCGAGCTGGGCCACCCCGAGACCACGTTGAGGGGGGCGCTTAGGAGCTGGCTGCTTTCCTCCGGCCTTGCGGGCCTTTGGCTAGCGATCGGCAGTGGGGTTTGATCCTGCCCAGGATCAGGTTCCTGGTCGGGGATGTGAGACCTCTCCGGCGAGGAGGAGGGTGCTGCAGGCCAGAGGAGAAACGCCGTCGCCATGAGAAGAGCTTGTAGAGATGAAGGAAGAGAGATAGAGATAGAAGGGAGAATGAGAAGAATACGGGGAACGGGATTTATAACAAACAGTATATGCAGCCGGAGGAGCAGTGGTGGGGACCAGTGGAAAAAAGCTGACACGTGTCAGTGCGGTGTGAGAAAGGCTACACGTACGGAAGGAGCCGTGGCTGGCGGGCGTGGTCGGGGAGTGTAGGGTGGCTTTGTGGATCGGACGGCTGACATTGAGAGTAAGGAGGGTCACGAGATCTGGCATGGCGAGTAGGGATAGATTGGAATTAGAGATTCTAAAATTCATATTAATATATATATATATATATATATATACACAAAGAAGAGGAGTTCAAGTCGGTGATGATGATGGGCGTAGCTGGTGCTGGAGATCTTGGTGTTATGATTAGGTTGATGTTGTAGACTCTGCCTAGTTCTGCGATATATATATATGTATATAGTGGGAGTTGGTTTGAAGGGCTAGATTCATGCCCAAACTCAGTTGGTTGGCTCGGTGCGTAAGGTGTGAGTCTAGCTATACCTATTATAGCACCACCAGCATGACAATTGTTTCTACTTGCCCGTATCTCGACCGTTAACCTGATCACGAGGCAAAATAGGTCAGACACATAAACATCTATATGGGTGGATGATTGGGGACCCCGGAGAGAGACATTATCATGTTCTCGTACGTAGTCTGGCCTCTGGGAAAAGCGACCTAATGCTGACATTCATTGTGCATTTCGAGCTTATAATGTATGTATATATTGTAGTATTTATAACTTTATTTAAAAAAAAAAGAATAAAATAATAAGGAAAAGCTGGGGTTTAGCGATGGATATTGGATAGTAAAAGCTGTAGGTCAAAAAAATAAAATAAAATAAATAAATTGTAGGTCTTTTTTTGCCTCATGGGGACAAACATAAAGGATTCGCAGGGACTGGGAGGTGGGATAGTGCTCTGAGGAGATGATTAGTGGGACCAAAGAGGAGTGGGTCCCAATCAAATGCAGCCGAAAAGCAGTGGCATATACCAGTTCAATAAAAAAGCAGAATGAGGACCAGACAAGGGAACCATATATGTGTTATTGCATAGTTGCATTTGCATGAGACCTGGGAAATCTCAGTTAGTGGGAACTGGGGAGAGTTTAATTGGTTGTATCTGGACTGAGATTTCAGATATATGTACGTACTAGTAATGAAACAGAAAGAAAGAGTTGGGGGGGAGCCGGTGAGTGTCTTTTGGTTTGACAGGCATAGCATTACTCAAGTAAGTATATGGCAAACTGGTGGAATGTGTTTCCAGGACCACCACTATCACTGTATCACAGTGATAATAATGAAACAATTGTAGCCTCAACAGTGTCCAGACTCACAGTTCAAGTAACACTTTGGATCAGCCTTTGCAGTCTTAACATTGAAGAATTCACTGCCACATCATGCAGACAAAGCTTTAATTAATTATAAACCCTCATGTTGTTGTGAGCTTAAAGTTTTATAGCCCATTTGCTGGGCCTCAAAGTTCCTTTCCTTTCATATGATATGATACTCTTTTGGATTTGGTTTTGTGTTGTTCATACACAAGCTAGATGTGATTATATAAAAATAAAAATAAAAAAAATGTAAAAGTAGCATGTTCCTTTTTTCTGAAGGTGCATACTCTTCATCCAAGGTCTCATTAAACCACACGCATTCAGTATGTTGTAGTAAGCAAACCGTTATACTGCAAAAATAATATGAACACCTAGTTTGAGGTTTTTTTATGCCAATTTTTTATATTTATTTGAGAAAGACTTGGAATTATTGTGACTTTTTTTCTAATGTTTGAACTGCATGATTCAGTGACAAATATGTGAGCACTGGTGGCGCTAGAATCAATTTTTAATAAATAACTAAGTGGACCCAGATTTTTTTTTTCTTAATTCTTATCTTTTTGGGTTTCGTTAGACTAGGTTGTTATATGAGATTTTTTAAAAAAGAATTTTGATTCAGTGTCATCCGACACATGTGACTTGATCCCCTCAACCTTCATGGCGTTTTTATTTTTAAATTTAATGAAACCAAGGAGAGCTCTCTTTCTTGCTTCCATCCCGGCGGTATTGATGGCGAGGAATCAAAAAGTTGTGCCCAGCATTCGCCCATAAACTTATTTGTAGGTAAAATCTTAAAACTAGACGCAGAGTTCTTATTTTTTTATATTTTTCTGAGTGAATCCTTGCTTTCTTTGTCCTCTGTTTTCTAGAACTATGATTCCTTTCGGATCTCTAGCTAGGTTTTTTTTATTAATTAGGGGTTTTTATTCATGGTTGTTTATTTTTTTATACACTACATTGAATGTTAGATTTATTTATCTGTTTCTTGCTTCTTAAGAGAATTTTAGATATGATGTCCAATGGATACAACTCTATTCATTAAGACATGGAGGATGTGACAATTATGTTGTTTATGAAGGTTTAAATTCTCATCTCGACAATTTTTTGCTCTTCAAATCTTTTATGTTGCTGGAGTTAAAGGAATTATTGTTTGATTACAGTTGATAAGTTTTAGATCTCTGCTTTTAAAATAGCATAAATCCCTCTTCAATTTTCAGGGGTTTTAGTGACAAAATTTACACTAAAATAAGATAAGTTATAAAGTTTGACATTACCTAAGTACGTATATGCACAATTACATAATTCTGTTAGTAATACTGTAGAATGAATAGTACTCAAAACAAACAAAAAAAAAATGGATATATCATAGCCTTAGATGCCCACTATTCGTAAAAGCTTGAATTTTGCAATTTCAAAAAATATAGGCAAAATTATGTTAGATTCAGTTCTCGAAAGTATAATGAGTCTTACTTGAATCATATGTTTGTTAATCTTCTTATATATATTTCGATCCTAATGAGTTTCCTTTGTTAATGTAAAGAATGTTTAATTGTTCAAGTGAGGAGAATTGATCACATTAGTTAGGTGTTTAACAATTCAGTGTTATGCACATCATTTTGATATTGTTACAAAGTTTAGAAGTTAAGTTAGCTTAGCTTAGCACTCTTTTCAATTTTCTTTGTTATGCTAAAGAGGTTTTTTGATATCCTTGGAATTTACTCTCAAATATTGGGTATTCTAAAAAATTGTGTTGTAGACTTGTAGTATGGGTTTTTGAGTTTTTGGGAATTAGACACATAACTAACACCACATATAAATTATGATATATATGTGTATACACAAATAAATTTTAGATTTTCAATATTTTTGAATTTATTTGTGGACTAAGTATTTAATTGTATGTTTAGTTATTTATCTATTTCAACAATTTTTTGTATTGATTATTTATTTGTTTAATTATTTATGAACCCTTTTAGTATTCTTTTATTGATTATGTATTTATTCATTTATTTGTTACACTTATTAATTATTGAACTATCAAGGCTAATAATTATTTTTGGAAGTAATTGCATTATTTTATATAGAAAATAGGATCATACAAATATTAGTATTTTGCTCAATGAATTTTTTTGCAAATCCTTTGTATGAAATTATGATATTTTGCTTGGTTTTTCGACAATAAATTTATTTTGATATAAATGCAATTTTAGCCTTTAATTAACTATGCATTAACCACATTATTAGGATTAAACGCTGATCATGTTGACATCAAACTCAGATAATTAACTATAATGATAGTCTTGCCACCTATACCTATAGTATTGGTAGCGCCTTTTATTTTTCCCCTACTTGCATTTTGTTGGTTATCTTGTATATTGTTTTAATTGTTTTTTATTTAAAAAAATAGATAAAGGGCGTTGATTCGTTAAAATGTTATATATATATATATATAGTATATTCCGTGGAAGTGAATCGGTAATTTGATATTTAATATTATTATAATATAAAATATATTAAAGTTGAAGGATGGTAACATAATTCATGAAACATTTGAAAAATGACAAAATAATATATTTCATCGAATTAAGATAGGTAAAAATAAACTTAAATTAATTTTCTTTAATATTATAAATATATAATTTAACATATGATTTGCTATTTATTTTAATTTAAGTGAATAAATTACATGCATTAAAAAAAATGGAATAGGACTGTTCACAAAGATAAAAAAAAGGATGATTTTTTTAATGTTTTAATAACAACAATTTTATAAAAGTGTTATTATTACTATATTATCTGAAATTATCAAACAATCAATAAATGTTTAAAAATAGTGGTTTATCCCTTTTTATGAAAAATAAATAAATAAATGCTTAGAAATCAAACCAAATCCAAAATGATAAGTTTAAATTTTTATTTATAACAAAAAAATACATGTTGATTTTAAAGTCATTTACCTTCACATGCTTGTCCAATGATTTTTTTTTAAAAAAAAAATACTACAAATGTAACAATCAAAGATCATCAGGTCATGAGCCCTTATTTAGTAATATAAAATTTAAGCTACAAATCTACCCCACCATCAGTGCACAAAACAACCCTGCACACCATACATTTGATGAGTGGTGGTCACCACAGCCCCACGATTTGTAAAAGTAATGATCAGTTATTTATATTTTAAAATATGTTTAAGGGCAATTAAGTAAATTGCTCACAATTTCTTTTCCCCATCACTTTCGTCATCATCTTCTCATCAGTATTGTTTCCCCTTTTTTTTTCATCCGAACATCTCTCTTCAGTTGAAGCAGCCAAGAAACGGAAGGCCGGCCATCAGTTGAAGCAGCCGAGAAATGGAGGTGAACGGAGGTTTTCGTCCGCCTTTTGTTTCTGTTTATTTGATTTTGAAGTATGATGAGAAGATTGGTGATAAGGTTTGTTTTTGTTTTCAATTTAAGAATAATTAATGAAACATTTAGTTTATTTTATTTTATTTTTTTTTAAATGTTGTTTTGATTGGATTTTTTTTTTTTGTTTGTTTTATTGTTTCTTATTTTGTTTTTTTTCTTTTTTTTAAAATGTTGTTATGATTGGATTTTCAAACCATGAGATTAATTAAATTTGTTAACACTTTTCTGACACATTATCATATATTGTTTATAATATGTATCAAGACTTTGATTCTTGATTCAAAGTGTATATTAGTCAATTCTGTGTATTTGATGATCACATGCAGGTAACTGAAATAAATTGCAAAGAATGCAAAAGAAGTCCATGGCCCCCTAATAAAATTCAGATTCTATTCATGCATCTTCTTGTCACATGGAACTACTTGTATTTAAAAATTTCTGAAGAAATGGAGTTCTTTGAGCCTTTTGCTGATGCTTCACATGAATTATAAAAAATTGGTTTACAAGAGACAAGTAATTTTTTTTTTAATATGCTTGTTTCAAAACCAGCAACCATTAGCAACCATATGCAAGTTAAATATGCCTCTTTTAAAACCACTAACTATGTGAAACCATATTAATGGTTATGCAAACAATGCCATATTAAGGCTATCTTACTCAAACTTAGTTTGTCGATCATGTTTGTCAAGTTTGCAAATGTACAAACTTAAATGGTTTCTTCATAGTGTTATCCATTTTTTTCTCATTCACTCTTTTTTCAAATACAAGGTCTTGTTGATTTTGAAAAAATCATCAGCACCTTCATGAACATTGGTTAAATTTGCAAGAAGGTTATTAATATTACAAATTTACAAGCATCTAAAAATGGCTCTTACCTTGAACTTTGTCATTCCATTTGGTAATCAACGTTGAATATATTATCAGGGAATAATTAAGCTTAAAGAAGCAAGGAAGTTCGAGAGGTGAAGGGATGCCACCTGCATTTGAGTAACAAGAAAGGAGATTTGTGATTCAAATTGTCTGGCCAAAGTTGCAATGTAACGCCAAAAGCCACTGTTGAAAGTATGAGGTTTGTTATTTTTTTAAATTCTATGATTTAGATTTATGATAACTTGTAAACTCGTTATCAACCAGTAGTTTTATAAGTGTTGTATTTACCTATTGAAATATTAAGTACATGTTTCTAATGGTTAATATTATTTGATTCCAATTTGTTATTCTATCTAAATGTTCTGTAAAATTTTAGTCAGTGTCAGTGAAGTTGAGGCACTATTTGAGCTGTTCAAAAGCATTAGCAATTCCTAGTGTTGTTAATAGTCCTAATGTTGTTATTAATATATATATATATATATATATTTGTAGAGAATGGCAAATATCAATGAGATACACAGTTTGGGTACAGAAGTATGGGAAATTGATGAGCATATATATAATGCAAGGGAATTTGAGTCAGAGAAAGAAAATGAAGATCAACCTTTGGAAGAAAATGAAGTCCAAGAACAAAATGAAGACCAAGAAGAAGATAACAATGAATATATTACTGATCATCAAGAAGATATTTCTCTCAAACCATATGTTGGCATGGTGTTTGATTCTGTGGATGAGGCTTGTGAATTTTATAATAGCTATGCATACAGAAAAGGGTTCAGTGTGAGAAAAGGTGCAATAAAAAAATCTGAGAAAGATGGTAGTATTATTGGCCGGCGTCTGTATTGCTCTAAAGAAGGTTATAGAGAAGAAAGATTTAAGAAGAATGAAGCCAACAAGAAGAAACATACTTGTTAAAATTTGCTTTGCATCAAGTCTTTTTGTGAGTTGCACTTGTTATAAGTTTGAGTTTACAGGGCTATTATGTCGTCACATACTTAAGGTATTCATTGTGGCTAATGTGGATAATATTCCAAGAGAATTCATGTTAAAACGTTGGACAAGAGATGCAAAATATGGGAAGGTTTTTGATGAAAATGGCCAATATATAGAAGAAGACCGTCAAGCTCATTTAACACTCAGATACAGTACTCTTTCACATGAAGCATCAGACATTGCAACCAAGGGGTCTTGCTCTATTGAAGTTTATAAAGTGGCTATGCATTGGTTGAGGAGGACAAGGGAAGAGGTTGAGAAGGCAATTAAAATGCAAAACATTGAAATTTCAAATAGCAACAATGGAGAGGGATCATCACAACAAGCAATTACATCAACTGAAGTAACAATCCATGACCCACCACTAGCAAAATGTAAAGGAAATGGCAAAAGAAAGAAAGCATTTTGGGAGAAAAATCACAAGAAGAAGAAGTCCAAAGTTGTTGATGATGGACTTAAGGTAGTTATTTACATTGAAATGTTGCTTAATGTTCTATCATGTTTCCTTTTTTATTTTATTTTATTTTTGCTTTGAAACTGTGTTATGTGAAATAACACATTTTACTTGTGTTGTTGATCTAGGGACGTGCAATGAATGGTCAAGAACTGTTAGGGCATGCCATGAGACTAGATCTTGCCAATGAAAGTGTTTCTTATCCACCAACCAATGGGTGAATTGTCTTTTATCTTGTTTGGCAGTGATAATATAACATCTTATTTGGCAGTTCTTACATTTTTGTTGTATTTTTTTCCATGTAGGTAAGAAGATTAACTATTATTAAAGCTTCTAATGGGGCAATGAGACGATATGATGGAGTTGCATTGGTTAATTACTGTGTCTAAAAATCTTTGGTACACTTGACATTTGTTTAGACTTTTATCATCAACATCACCAGACCCAATATCGACATTTTTATATTTTTTTAGAAATCTACATATTGATTTTATATTTTGTCTCATTGATTGCTTGCAGTTCTGCTGATCAATCAGATTCATGCTTCTTTGAGTTGCCAAAGCAAAAGACATCTTCACTTGATGTTCATTGAGGCATTCCCGTTGTCAGTGTCTTTTGATGTTAACATGTTGTACTACTTTAAATTCCCAGACCGCATTTATGCGTTGCAGTCACATCTCTAAATAAGTATGTAGCTATAAAACTGTTGTATATCATTGAACTTTCCAGGCAGCTACTAAAATCCAAGGCATCAACCATGCCATAAAAGCTGCAGTTTTCTAAGTAATGTTGATTGCCTGGGCTGAATGCCATCTTTGTTCTTGTTCTCCATTTACATTTTGGCATCTGAAAAGACTAGTAATTATTTGCTCACAATTGACAGCTAAACTTGGTAAAAAACAAATTACTGAATTAAAAGTAATCAAGAGTTTTTACAGGAGCAAAAACACAACAGTGAAAAAGTTGAAAAGTATGACAACTTTCAAATAGAAAGAAAGTTTGATTTATTGTAAAAATACAGTTACATTTCCTCAGAAAGCAAAACAAAAGGAACTTAAGAGAGGCATGAATATGCAAGAGCCTTCTTCTCAAAAAGTTCCTCGAGTAGTAGCATCCAATTTCTTTTCCGGAAAAATTCATCAATGCAAAGACACGAAAAAGTTACGTGAAAATGTAAATTGAGTGCTAAATAGGTTTTGAAAAGTAACAGACCTAACAAAGTTACAACAATTGGCAACAAACTTGTAAATTCAATGCATGACTAAGGGTAAGGTTTGACAACTTCATAGATAACTTAATAGTAATGCCGAATATTCAAGTAGCACGGCAATTATAGGAAAGAAGGGAATTTGAATGAACAGATTGATCAAACATGAACCTCCCAAAATCCCTTCAGAAAAGTGTTAACAAATTTAATTAATCTCATGGTTTGAAAATCCAATCATAACAACATTTAAAAAAAGAAAAAGACAAAAATAAGAAACAATAAAACAAACAAAAATCCAATCAAAAACAACATTTAAAAAAATAAAAATAAACTAAACTAAATGTTTCATTAATTATTCTTAAATTGAAAACAAAAACAAACCTTATCACCAATCTTCTCATCATACTTCAAAAATCAAATAACGAAACAAAAGGCGGGACGAAAACCTCCGTTCACCTCCGTTTCTACCGCTTCAACTGATGGCCGGCCTTCCGTTTCTTGGGTCGCTTCAATCGAAGAGAGATGTTCGGATGAAGAAAAAGGGGAAACAATAGACTGATGAGAAGATGATGACGAAACTGATGGAGAAAAGAAATTGTGAGCAATTTACTTAATTGCCCTTGAACATATTTTAAAATATAAATAACTGATCATTACTTTTACAAATCGTGGGGCTGTGGTGATCCCACGTCTCGGTTCCACCGAGAATCCCACGGAACCGAATCCGTGGGATCACCACTCTACATTTGATAGGATTTAAATACAATCCCGCACATGGGAATAAAATACCTTAACAATTAAGCTAGAACAACATTGGTGGAAAATAAATATTTTCTGTCCAAATGATTTAAATTGGTTTTTATTTCCCATATTATCATAAATGATTAATCAAATCATCCACTTTAAAAAAAAATGATTAGCAAAATGCATGAGATTATAATGACATTAAACATGATTTATCCTTATCGAAGAAATTGATAGTTTCACATGCACTAGCCCAACGTCACCCTCGAGTAGCTATAGGTTGCTTTCAAATAAACACACCTTTAATAATGGACCAAGTTTTAATATGTAAAATTTGGTAACGCAACCCAACTGGTTTGGGATTTGTTTGCTCCAAATCCAATGAAGGCTTTTCTAATTTATGAGGACCACTTTATAAAGCAAGATTGATAGTCAATTATTATCACCGCAATTAAGCTTCTCAAAAAATTAAGCGCTTACTTAACTTTTTTAGCGCTAGAGAACCTATCTCTGCTGGCGATCATGACATCGATGCTGCTCTAGAGCAGGTGTTCCTGTTGCTTGTCTAAGTAGGCCTGAGATGTCAGACGACATCTTCCGTCTCCTTAGTTTCTTTTCCCTGTTTGTTCTTTTACTGTCTTTATCTTCTTTGTTCCTCCTCACCACTGGTGAGAGTTGACTCTTCCATTGTACCTTATTTTTATCTTTGTACTGTTATCTTTCTTCTTAATAAATCTGTGTGGTTTATCCACTTTTTTCAAAAAAAAACAAAATTATTATCACCGCAACTTTAATTAGACGAGTCACATTATTTACTCATAATTTTACAACTATTAAATCACTTGGTTAATCACCATCTAATGACACCTTTAAGGTATTGATTTAGGCCTTTTGAATGAAAGGCATTTCCCAGAAAAGTGATCATATCTCCTTCCTTTTCTATCTTAATTTATTATTGGTGCTGACTGGCATGCCTTCTGAAAAGAAAAGAAAACAAAAGAAAAGAAAAGCAATAAAAAAGAGAAGAAGATAATAACAAGGTCCATCAACATCAGCAGCAATCTCACCCTCTACAACTACCAAGAAAGACAAAAGAGAAACAATGAAATGAAACAAGGGATGAATCTCATGAGAAACCAGCAGACCATTACAAATAGCAAAGCATTTCCTCTGTTCACAAGGGTAAAGTGGTCCCTTTCTTATGAAGACCTAAACCTATATGTTCATTTAAACGAGCTTCACGCGACTCCCCCAGCCAAGCCACCACCGCCACCGATTATATTATATATATCATCTCATGTCGCTGCCTTGTTTCTCATGCTCTAGTCCTTTCATCTGCATGGTTGGCAGTTGAGGGATGCTAAAATCTTAACAAAATAAAATGCACTCTTAATTCATCACCTAATTTTTTTTATTTTTTATTTGGTTTAAAATCAATTTGATTTATATTATTGACATCCCCAAATTAGGTGAAAGGTGCACTTAATTAGCCCTTTATTGATATAACACCCCGGATAGTAATACATATTTATAATATGAACAACAACTGGACATGCATGTACTTTATTTTATTTAAGTCTCCATCTGGCCACCATGTATTGGGAGGGAGTTCAACTCTCAGCCTCTTATATCAGAGTCAAACTACTCTTTTGTTATAATGATGATTTAGTGTGATATATAATTAATTTTAATGCTCAATTTAAAAATTATATAAAAAAATAAAAATCCAAAAGGTAATACAAGCCACAACTGACAAAGTACAAACATTTATATATATTTATCACATGCTGTGTGTCACATATCACATAAATAATTTATTCCGGATCAATATATTAAAACAATACAAAATATTCTATGTATTTCGTAATAATTAATAAGAGACTACAAAAATATACTATTCTACTGGTTAAAGATATTTAATGGTAAAACTTCTGGGCGACATCCTGACTCTTGCCATTTGTTGGGGCATCTGGGCTGAACGGCGATTGCAACTTTTTTTTGTTAAATTCTCTCCATTATTGGAAATATTGATCTATTACTTATTGCTTGGATTGATGCAGCTCCAGAATCACCTAGATTTTTTCTTGATAAGGCTATTCCGGCCTTCAAATGCAGTCTAGACTTTATGACGCTAAGGGTCTCGGACCCTCCTCAACCAGCTCGATCAAGCGAGCCAGATGACCCTCCTTTGGATGGTGCCCCAGTAAGTTGATCCCCGCACCTTCCCATCATCCATATCCTAAATGATGCCTCTTCTCCCCCCTTTTTTTTTGTGTTCTCCCGACCTTCACCTCTTGGTGACGAGGTCCTTGTATTCTTTTCTTATTTTCTCTTCTTTTGTATTTGCTTCCCGTTTTTCTTTTCAACAATGAATTAGTGGTTTATCTTAAAAAAATAAAAATAAATAAATAAATAAAAATAAAAAGACACTGATTTGAAAATCAATGGCCCGCTTTATGAAAATCTTAAAGCATTGGTTGGTAGAAGGAGAAGAAGGCGGTCATGAAATTTGTACTTTATGTTTAGTAGATTTTGAGCTTGATATTATTATCATTAGATATTTTGAGCATGACCACTCAAAGAGCTATTTTACAAAGAACAGGGCAAACACATGGTGCAGATTGGACCTTGATTTGTGTTTTTAATAACAAGGTTGATCGGATGATCACCAAAACAATTTAGTACTTTATCCCAAAGAGAAAATTGAATAAACATTGAACATGACATATCATTTCCGTTTGGACATTTTGCGCTTAAATAATGTGCACGAGATCTAAATGACATCCATCCAATAAAAGGGAACATACCAACAAAGAACTAAACAAAGACTCATTGGTTCCTTTTCCAACATGTCAGGGCCACACCAACACCAGATCCGCACACAATTTTAGCCATGCCCTCATAGTCGTTGGAACTTGAAAACTGTAACACCTAATAATAAATACTATATAATCTTTTTATCTTAACAATTATTACCACCACCATAACTATAAGTGCTCTCCACTCTTTCAAGTCTACCTGCATGAATTGGAATCAAACTACAAAGCCTTGTGAGATCAATAAATGTAATCATATTTTTATTCCTTCTTTTATTGCTCCACTCTGAGAACTAGGCCATTTTTCATATAAATTTTTTTTTTCATATATTTATTAATTTGCCTTTTGGAGTAGAGGTCTTTAATATCCTCCTATAGAGACCTGAGATACCAGACAACATCTTCCGTCTACTTTGCCTTTTATCTCTATTGTTACTTCTTTTTTTGCTGTTATATTATTTCTTTGTACCCTGATTGCTGGTGAGAGATTACCAGTTACTTTTGCTTTTATTTTAATAAATTTGTGATTTATTTATATTTAAATAAAAAAATATATTCATTAATAAATACAGCAGCAACTTTTAATTTCTTTCGAAAATATCAACCAAATCATTAAAAGCAAAATTACACTTTTTTCCTCTTTAATCCCCTCCAAAAGTGCACAAATTTCCAAAACAAACAACATTGTGGCCTGCTATAATTACAAGTAAATTTCTTTTTTTTATAAATTTTTTTTTTTTTCTAATTTGGCCCTTGTTTTATTTTCACACCCTTCGATTTCTCTCCAACAGACCCTCCAAAACTACGCGCCTCTTCTCGTCCTCCTCGGAGACTCTCGACCGGAGCTTCGGCTTCTCCGCCGGAGAAGGAGGTACAGCGGAGATCCGGCGAGGGGCCAAATACAGCCACGTGGATGTCCAGAGGATGGCGCAGAGGCGACCGAACATCACCATCACGCAGAGGCTGATCACGAGGAGGAAAAGCCCAGTGGCAGGATGGTAAATCTTCTTCTCCGGCGGCGGCTTCTCCGACTCCGATCTCTTTAGCTGTCTTCGTCGCCGGGGCTTGGTTTCCGTCGGCGAGTGAGAAGTCGCCGACAAAGACAAAGCTTGACGCCGATGAGGGACGGCGAAGACGAAGAAACCGACGATGGCGTGAAGCTCTGATCCGACGAATCCGTTCTCCGATCGTCGTCTTCCGTCAATCTCGAGGACGATTTGGTGACGGATCTCTCCTCCGACGCGTCGGATTCCTTCCGCACCAGCGATGATGAGCCCTTATTCCTCTTCTACAATACCAAAAATCCCCCAAAAAAATAAGGCCCAAGGTTCACATCTATAAATAAAAAAGATTAGCATCGGAAATCCAAAATTCAAATTCAAAAAGAAAACACACAAGAGCTGAGATAAAGGCGGCGGAGCGGAAGGCTTTAGTTAAGGTGCGGCAGGGTGCGGCGGCGAGATGACGACCCTGATTCCTCCTCTAAGATCTTTACGGGAGAGCCGGTGGAGGTTTCGGTCTTTACCTCCTCCTCGTCGTCATAGATGGCGGAGGCGTTGAAGCAGAGGAAGCCGGCCCCGGAGCTCCGCTTCCTCCTAAGCTTCATATTTAGGGTTTTAGAGGAGATCTCAAGACTTGGAGCTTGGTGGGAGGTTGGAGATGGACCGTTGACGGATTCGGGTTTTGCAGTGGTCGTGGATCCGATCCGTTAACGATCTCGGGGAGGAGATGGTGTGGTTTATTGGTTTGCATTATTATTATACATGTGATGTGAATTGTGAATTGTGAAGAGTGGGGTTTGAACTTTGAAGGCTTGAAAGCTCTCCCCGTCTTTGCCCGTAACGGAAAGTAACTCTATACCGTATGTCTCCACTCCATTCCGTTTATGAAATGACCCTGACCCCATTTGCGTCTAACTCGGTTTAGCCCCTCCTATCCACATCACAACCCAATAGAATTAAATGGGACTTCAAGTTCATAATTGCTCCCCTACCCCCCAATTATCTTCTTCATGCATTAAATAAAATTACATTTGTCTTAAAGATTTTTTTTTTTTGTTTAATATATTTATGTAGTTACATGATTAAAATTAAATGATTTAAAAACTAAAATGAGACCAGGACTATATAGACTATTGAAAATCACTTTAAATAGTGATTAAGTGGTGTGAGGTTGAATTTTTTGTGTCACAGTACTATATAATACTGTACTGATATACTATATATATATTATAAAAATACTCGGGTGAGTGGTACAAGAGTGAATGGTGAGGAGAAGTCGTATTATTTATTTCTCCATGATTGCAACACTGAAGAATTTATCATTGTGAAGTTATGGTCTATGATATATCATTTTGGATGCACATAATAAACTTGAATTGCCTCTGTGTTAATCCACTCTATATAAATAATCTTATGAGTTATTAAATCACCGTGCACTATCGTATTTATTCTTTTCACATCTTATGTGGTAAAGTGCTTGTCACTATTTGAAAAAAAAACTAAAATGGATATTTGAATACAATTCTGAATCTGTCAATATAAATAATTAATTAATATTTTATTTTGTTTTTTAGTTCCTTTTATCTAGGTAGATGGATACTCTTGTAATGGACGCACGATGTGATGATTTACCAGGATTGGAGAATTATAAATCCGAAGGAGGGTATATTGGTCTTTCTGTGACAAGAATAAACTAATTGATTTATTTATTAGATGTTTTACTTGCTTACCGTCGTCTTGCCGGGCTTAAGGATCTTATGTGGACAACCCACCGGGGCCCACTTGAATGGTGGTGGATATAGTGAGAATATGTTGCATTCTAGAAGCATGGCCTGTTCTACAAGGCAAGAGTTGTTAGGTTTTGACAAACTAGACTCTGAATTGTAAGGGAACACTAACATTTGAATATAATTAACGATTGATTGATTGTTGATTAACCCTGATATTTCTCATTTTTTTAACAGTTTTTTTTTAATTCGTGAATGGACTTCATATTGAGGTTGGAACTCAATGGACCAATTAAAGTTGTTTGTTTGGACTTGAAAACAAATTATGTTTTTAAACAAAGGTTTTGGTAGCATGATCCACTGATCCACAGACATGTGTAAATTGGTCTATGAATGAATCTTCCAGATCTCTGAAATTTTATTTTTAAGTACCGATCGAACTGATTCAGGGAGGAGGTTAATTATTTGGCCAAAAATATTTGTTAGAGAAATAATTAATTAAATGAATATTTTTCATTTAAGGATTAAACAGTCTTCAGGACAAGGTGCTGGCCCTGCAAATGGTTGCCAAGAACTTAAGAAGTAAACGGCCATGAAAAGGACATCAGCGTTGCTATTCCATTCTTATGAATTGATTTGATCGTGTGAACAACAACCACTGACATTATTTTGTTTTAATAATTAAAATAAATAAATAAATAAAAACCATTACTAATTTACCAACCGATTTTTGGTCCAGTAATATTGTTTCATGCCGAAAGTCGTTAGCATAAAAAAATTAAAATTCTACTTAAAATAGTGACAGTAAATAGTCTCTAATTGTGGGTGTACTAGTTATATTTATCATGTTTGTCAAATACAAAAAACCTACTATGCATTATAAGTTGTTTTAATTATATAATATATAGCGTATGATGATTATAATAGCAATGAGAAAGATCACTAAACTAAATCAAAGCTGATCTCGGTAATCTAATTCTCCAATAAACATCTATCAGCGTGACATTATTTTTTAACACTATAAAAGGGTGACTCACAAGTCTCTTTAATTGCCTCTTTCTATAATTAACTTGATTGGAACAGCAAAATGTTGCACTTGAATAATTTTGCAACGGGTTGTAATTTTCTACTTAATTAGCACTATATGCATGCTTTGTCACATCAATGTTGAACCAGTTGATTTTTTTTTCATTTCACAACAGTTTTGCTTTCAAATTTGGAACAACTTCCGTTATTTATTCGCTATTCATAACTACCCCTTTCAATGAGAAAATCTGGTCAAGCTAAGGATTTAGTCTGAATCCTTAATTATCTAACATAACCTATGAACTTTATATTTAGGTTATATATTGGAATGTTTGACTAAAACAAATGACTGCATATTTAATTACCGCTTGACTTAACTCCATTCAAAATTGACCTAAGGCTCCTTCTCTGGTCATCTGCAACTACGCTGATTAGGAACCAGTTATTTTATTTTTATTTTTATTATTATTTTTTTTTAAAGGTGGATAAACCACTTAAATTAAAAAGAAACGTCATACAAATTTCAACCACAAGAAGTGGAACAAACAGATACAACCCACAAAAGCACAAAACGAGGCAAATAACCGCCTCAACCTTCCCCTAAATACACCGCCGACTACTCAGTATGCGATGATAACCCTGCATCCGGAATGGATGCTACAATCTGCTTCTCCCCCGTCGAGCTCAAGAACTCCAAACTGCGCCTGATGGTAGTAGCATGCTCCTCCATCTTTGCTCTCGATCTGTCACTAACTGCAGAAAGCCAGGATAATAATATGCGATCAATCTTCACAATTAGAGCATGAGCAGACATCATAATATCATTAAACATGCAGTCATTCCTAGCAAGCCAAAGATTCCACACAATCGCTTTCACCACTAGAACCCCTAACTCTCTACAGGTTGGTCTGATAGATAATCTCCAAGTCCCCCAAACCAAATGAAGGCAATCTGGCAGATCCGGGAGACCGAGCAAGCTATTGAAGTATCTCCACACCTGCTTTGCCAACGGGCAATGCAAGAAGAGATGATCCACCGTCTCCGTCGCCGCATTGCACAAGACACAGGTCGCCGTCGGTAGACGGTTACATCTTCTGATCTCTAAGTTCTCCAAGGTTAGAATCCTGTTCTTCCAAGCAAGCCAATTAAAAATGTTTATTTTCTTCGGGCAATGACTTTTCCAGAAAACTTTTGCCAACGGGCACCGAAGTCCACCATCATTCAGGAATGAGTAAAATGATTTCACTGTGAACACCCCATTCCTAGTAAGACGCCATCTTTTAGAGTCTTCAATCACCTCCTCCTGCATTTGCCTTTGATCCATAAAAGTCTTCACTTCTACCTCCTCCATGAAAGGGGACCGAGACAACAGAAAGGAACCAGTTAATTGGAACCCTCTAGGTTTATTATTAAACATAAATATAGTCTCTTTATACTCTATCAACAATTCTTTTAGTTTGGACTTGAATTCAAACATGAACATGGATTCGGCTGAAAAACTTGACATTTGTCACTTGCTTTTGTGTGTTGCCATGTATAAATGATCCCTACTGGTGGTTGCCTCCTATGAGCCTTTTCCATTTCCCCCTTGTTTCCTCATTTTATTATTCAATTTCTTAAACAATTATGTTGGTTAGAGTGTCGTTTTTGTTTTCTCATTGCGCTGATTATTTAATCTTATTCCGCCCTAATGCTGAACCTAGCTTGCACTCGTTCTTTTCTTATGTAAATCATAATTTATCCTTTACTTACAAGTTTTGTGTTCCCATTTGTCTAATTAGTTAATTAAAATTATATAAATGCACCCATTTGAGTTTGGCCATATTCAAACTTGGCTCACCATTATTTTAAACGACCACAAACGAAATTTGAGCCTACTTTAATTAAGCCAAGCCCTAGTAAGCTCGAGCTTACTTTAACTGAGCCGAACTTGAACCTACTTCAAGCTTCATGGCATTCTAAACTTAGGCTCAGTTTATTAGCTCAACATCAAAGTTCGGTCATTTTTCATAAATAATTCATTGTATTATTATTAAAAATATATATTGTTTTTAAAATGAAATTTATAAGTTAATCATATCTTTTACTTAAACTTATACTAAACCAATGTTATTCTAAATGACTCCATAAATAAACTATGTTAAAATTATTATAAACAATTCTATAAATGTTTTATATAAATTAGTTTATTAATGTTACTATAAACAATTCTACTAATGATGAAATTAATTATAAATGACCTTGTTAATAATAACTATAAACAAGCCTCTTAATAATTATCATAAAAGAGCCTTTAATGATATTATAAATTAACCTTCTATCTTTTCTAATAAATTTGTGGTTTATCCACTTTATTCAAAAAAAAAAAAAATGATATTATAAATTATCAGTTGCTCACAAGACTTAACCAGAGCCCAGCTTGTTGGTGTTCGAGCTTGGAATTTTTTTACATTACAAGCTTAAAAAAATTGAGCCAGACGAGTGATATAAACAAGCTAAGCATTTGAATTTTTAATTAATGCATTAGTTCATTTATAGTCCCATGGTTAATATATGTGTATATATATATATATATAACTCAACAACCTTTTAAATTGTATAATTTGATAATAGAATTTTTTTTTTTAAGGCATACCTGATATTTTCATCGTTAAGTTTATTTACTACATAATGGTTTGCATGTCGGTCTCAAATATGTTTTTAGAGAAGTAACTAAGATTGAAAAGTGAAATCAGTAAAATAAAGACTAGCCAATGACCTCTTTGTCGATTGGAACCGGATTTCTTATGTAGGGTATTTGTGGCTTGTTGACGAAGTGAGTTCGAATCTCAGCTTACGCAAAGTGAAAGGGCATACATTTGTTGAGAGATTAAGTTTATGCCTATACATGTCCTTGACATGTGGTTTGTCCGCATATTGTTCCAAAAATGAAATAGAGATTTGCTTCTTGATGCAAAGCTGATTTTAAAATGAAGAATAAATACAGATTATTCCAACATATATTAAGCTTTGGTTGTTGAACCACCACGAGACTATGCATTTCAAGTAATATGTTAGAACTTAGAAATTTATCAAAAGGACTTTAAATGAAAACAAACTGGTTTAATTTACATTCCGTAGCATAATTCAGCAAAGCCTAGATTAATGTTTGATGCTTATCATTCAATCAAGTTTCTTTTATGCAATACAGCCAAACATTGACGTAATTAAATCTTTAGAAGTCTCTGCTATATTTTATGATCCGAATCCTTGGAGCAAGGAAGATTCAAATTGAGAAACGGACCTTTGAGGGAGCTTTGAACCATTCTAGGTTAAATCTATTCACCGTATGGGATAATAAAGGAGCCTACAAAGTTACTTTGGTTTTCAGTGATATAAATCCATGAGATTAACTATATGACAGTGATCAGTAATTATGCGCCAACTAATTTACTCACTGTCAAATCAATGCTCTATATAGAAAGTGATCAATGTTGTGATCAATGAGATGAATGTATAATGGGCACCAATGTTTTGCTGTCTGCTGCAGCCTGGGAGCTCTATGCAAGTATCAGTTCATCTCAGTTTTATCCTGAACAGAACATCTGAAGGATATATAAGAACCTTGGCTGGTCCTAAATTCACATCATCACTATTGATCATCTCTCATATATAGATGAAAGTAACATGACAATATTCGTGTTTTTGTTCTTTCCCTTTTGTTCCTTTCTGTCTATCAAAACATGTGATCTCACAGACAATGTTTGGTTTCATGCCAATTAAAGACCTTGTCGGACATTCTCTGAAGAATTTCTTCCTACATAATTAAGATGAGCAACTTTTTGAAAAAAAGTGGATGAACAACATATATTAAAAGAAAAAAGCAGAAGTGACAACAAACCATCCACTAAAGTGTGGAAACAAAGCAGGACGAAATGGAGGAACAACGGGTCTCCTCCTAACCCAAAAGGAAACAAGAGCTACTCCTCGCCACCGAGCTGATCACCCTCACTGAACTCCACAGCCCTCGGACCCAAGAACTCTAAGCTGCGACGAATACACCTCAAAGGTTCCTCCAAACGACCTTGACCCATCGTCCATGTCCGAGGGAAAACCAAAGTAATAGCATTCGATTAATTTTTATAATAATAGCATGAGCTGTCAAAACATTGGCATTAAAAACACAATCATTTCTAGTAAGCCAGACATTCCACACAATTGCTTTCACCACCAGATCACAAATGCCCCTCCGGGCTGCTCGCAGAGACCACCTCCAAGAGTCCCAAAGCATGGTCATCAAGTCGGGTGGTTCAGGGAATTGCAGCAATCTTCCAAAGTAAACCCAAATGGGACGAACACAGGCGGCAGCGTAAGAAAAGATGATCCACCGATTCGATAGCCCTATGGCAGAGAACACAAGTTGCCGTTGGCAACCTGTTACACCTCCGCTTCTCAAGGTTTTCCAGAGAGGGAATACGGTTCTTCCAGACTAACCAATTGAAAAGGTTAATCTTTTTCGGACATCTACTTTTCCAGAAGAAGCGAGCCACCGAACAACGTAACCCCCCATCCAACAGAAAGTTGTATAACGACTTCACTGAGAAAACCCCATTCCCAGTGAGCTTCCAAGACTTAAGGTCCCTATCGCCTTCCCCTCTGTTCCTCAGCTTCTCCCCCAATAGTTGAACTCCCGGAAACTCTGGAAATGGCGCCAGCGTCAGCAAGTGGGTAAGGTCAAAGATAGAAGCATTCTGGTGGGAAGAGCTGCAGAACAGCTCTGGCCAGATATACATAGGCGCCATACCAACTAACCAGGCATCCTTCCAAAAGGATGTCTCCTGACCAACACGGATATCAAAGGATAAACAAGCCGGAAGAGCGAGTGCAGTGATTACCCCTTTTCCAAAAAGAACGACAATCGGCCCCTCCGTCTAGGGAAAAAAAGATCCCACCGCGACAAAGAATAATTAAAAGCGAATCACATCCGAAAGGTACCAATTTTCTTGGGTCACAAATTTCCACCACCACTTGCCTAACAAAGCCTGATTAAAAGCGTGGAGATCTAAAATTCCCCACCCACCATAATCCGCGGTACACGCAGACTCTTCCAGCTCACCAGTCACATGCCTGGGTTTTGTCAATATCAGGGCCCGTCCACAGGAAATCTCTTCTGATTTGGTCAATCTTTTTGATAACCCAAGCAGGGAGACGGAAAATAGACATCCAGTAAGTCGGCAGAGCCGAGAGGGACGAGTTCACCATCGTAAGACGACCCCGTAACGAGAGGTATCTGCCTTTCCAGGAAGCCAGCCTTTTGCTCACTTTAAGAATAATCCCATCCCAATCCTGACGTCTAGGTCTCACGCCCAAAGAATTGGAATACCCAGATAAGTAACGGGTAGCTGTCTCGTAAGGCAGTTCATGGTATCAGCAGCTTCCTTAGTCGGAAGGTCACCCCATTTGCTCGAGAATAAGCAAGTTTTGGAAAAATTGGTTGCAAGGCCTGACAACCCTTCGAAAATGAGCAGAATAAGTTTAACAATTCTCAGATCCTCCAACCCACCCGTCGTTAGAATGAGCAAATCATCCGCATAATGAAGGTTACATCGATTCCCGAAATCCCCAAGTGGGACGCCCACCAAAATCTTGGACCTCAAGGCGTGAGAGAACATTGCACTAAGCACATCGGTGACCAGGATGAAAAGAAATGGCGATAATGGGTCGCCTTGTCGCAGGCCACGCTTATAACGAATATACCCGTTGGGTGCACCGTTGATCAGGACATTAGCTTTCGACGAAGAGAGAATGCATTTGATCCAGCCAATCCAACGATCACCAAAGCCCCTTGCCTTAAGCAAGTCAATCAAGAAGTCCCAGTCAACATGATCAAAAGCTTTCGCAAAGTCCACTTTAAGGATGTGCCCAGGAAGTCTTCTGTTGTTAATGCTAAAGATCAATTCTTCCGCCATTGCAACGTTCTCCAAAATACATCTACCTTTAAGGAAAGCCGATTGTTCCGCATCCACAAGGGAGTTCATCACCTTGCTAAGCCGAGACGCCAGCAGTTTAGATAAAATTTTGAGAGTAGAGTTGATAAGGCTGATGGGGCGAAAATCACCAGGCCCCTCAGGAGAAGCGACTTTGGGGATGAGGACAATGTTGGCCCAGTTGATCCTTTCAAGGTTCGCCCTCCCATCGTAAAAATCCGCACAGAGATGGAAAAGATCCATTTTGATAGTATTCCAGAACTGCTTAAAAAAATGGATAGGGAAACCATCAGGCCCAGGAGCCTTGTCACCACCCAACTCAAAGACGGCCAATCTCACTTCCTCAATAGTGAAAGGGACCTCAAGAGCCGCCAGGTCCACCTGTCTCTTGTGCTCCAGAAGAGTGTGGAGGTCAATCTTGTATCTCGAAGTCCTCCCAGATCCAAATTGCTGATGAAACATATCTACAAATAGCTTGCCAATCTCACGGGGCTGAGAGATCTCCCGACCAACAAGTCGTAAGGAATTAATGAAGTTTCTATTTTTGCGGCCATTCGCCGTTGCGTGAAAGAATTTGGTATTCTCATCCCCCTCCTTCAGCCAGTTAAGTCTGGACCTCTGCTTCCAGTATAGTTCTTCTTGCTTAAGGCTGTCCCCAAGTTTCTCTCTCAGAGTGTGCTCCTGATGTACCTCCTGGGGAGTGAGACACCGAGATTCCTTCATCACATCTAACTTATCGATCTCTTGTAACAACTCCAACTTCTTTAATTTGATCGACCCAAATGAAAATTTAGCCCAATGTCGGAGTTGTTCCCGCAAAGAGGCCACCTTTTTGGCCATGATAAAAGCCCCGCAACCCACGGGGGTCGTCGAATTCCACCACTGTGAGATAAGCTCCTGGAACCCCTCCGTAGTAGTCCACGCAAGCTCAAATCTGAAAGGACGTGGATTGGTTACGATCTTGCCCATCTCAAGGCGGATAGGGACATGATCCGACCCCACTCTTGGTAGACAGTTTTGGATAATTTTTGGAAAGATCATCGTCCACTCAGAGCTAATGAGAAATCTATCAAGTTTCACCCAAATCGGATCCGATTGACCATTTGTCCAAGTGAACCGTCGCCCCATCATAGGTGGCTCTAAAAGCGACATCGCCTGCAGGAAGTCGTTAGCCTTCCTAATGTCTCCCAGATTTCGTTCCCCACCAAGTTTGTCCTCCATGGAGAAAATAACGTTGAAGTCCCCACAGACAATCCAAGGAATAGTAGGAACACACCTAGAACTACGAAGCTCCTCCCGAAGGCGGGGTTTTTAACGACCTTGCGTTCGGGCCATACACAGCTGTGCACCGCCACACAAAGTTCTCCTTCAAGGAAAGAAACTCCATGGTCAAGCTAAAGACGCCCATCTTGACTGGTTGCCCCTTAAATAAACTACCATTCCACCCAATAATAATTCCCTCTGCGGAGCCCCTCGCAGGCACATACTCAAATTGGTCAAAATTCTTCCCCCCGATTTCTCTCCACATCTCATTAGAGATCACCTCCAATTTTGATTCTTGCAGGCAACAGATATCCGCAAAATGTAAATTCAAAAAGTCTTTAACAAGAAACCGCTTAGCCGGTCTCCCTAAACCTCGCACATTCCAATTGACAATATTCATTAAAAAACCATTAGTTCTCGCAGACCTCAGAAGAGGTCTCCGCCTGCTCATGAGAGCAACGCTTCAATTCAAGAGAGCGAATATGATTAATACAGTCATGCATCGCATCAGTGAAATTAATGCCACAAGCATTGCAAAATTTTATCAATTGTGCATCAGACCAATCATTAATCAAAAGCGGTTTGGACGGCATACCTCCCATGTCGTCGCTGTTAAGCACCTTCTTTTTCGAAGATCTGGGTGGCTCCGCCACGAATCCCGCTTCTTCATTAAATCGAGAGGAGGGTTTTTTTGGTCTCTCACTTCTTCTGGTGCCTTGGGGATGGTCTTCCGCAGGCACAGCTTCACCCGAGCCAAGATCTGGAAGCAAGACTCTCAAATTCCTTTCAAAGTCCGACATAGACTCATCCGAGTCCGAGAGAATCTCGGGAGAGGAATGAACCACCGGGATTGACGTCGTCTCCCTTTGGCTTTTTTGGCAAACACCATTTCCTTCCTCTTCATGGTCCACCGACACGTTCTGAGGAATTAAAGCCCAATACCCAGCGAGGAATTTCCAATGAAAGCCCTCAGGAGGGACCATATCAAGTGCAGGTGGGTGTGTATTCAAAAACTCCTTAGAACCAACAATAAAAAATTCCCCTGCCACCTGGTTTGCGAAACACTCCATCGGTCCACTGGGCATCGCCAAAACAGGCCCAGACTCATCACAAGAGCCCGTCTTCAAATTAGGCCCATCATCCTGGGCCGGGCTCAGCACAGAACACTTCACTGGAGGAGCAACCACCTCTTCAATCACAGGAATGAGATGGGCCCGATCCTGCGCAGCAGACCCAATCTTGCGGCCCGAAGACAGATCACCCAACTGATGCACTTCGCAAATAAGCAATGGATCCAGATAACCGTCTTCCCCGACAAAGCCAAGTCTTGGGCCCAAGACGACCTCCTCGTTCAGAGGATCAGAGATCCCAGCACGTGCTGATGCAGCAACGTTGCGAAACCTGGACCGTTCCAAGGCCTTCGAAGCTTCCACCTTAGGATCTCCGACCTCGGACGTCCTGAGATCGCAACTTGGCAAATCTCGAGCAAGCTTCGTCTGCTGATGTTTCTCGCACCAAAACTCGACACGTCCATGTCTTGGGCCACGACCCCTTGAGTTGTCACTTCTCGTTCGGGAGGCCGAGGCCCGAGGCGGACCATCGGTCTCGCGGCTGACGACGGATAAACCAGCTGGATCCCCGGTCTCACACGAGCATCTTCGGTTTGCCCGTCACGCTGCCGGAGTGGGAGCTAAGCTCCACCACCACCTCCGGGATCTTATCGACACTCGGATGGGAGCCGTGCTCAACCCTCTCCGATGCCTTCTTCAAGGTCTCAGCAACCACCTTCACGGTAGGGACCCCCGCCGTCCAGGGCAGTCCACTGTGACCTCCCGGATCTCATCTCCGTCACCGAGCGGGAGGCGGCTTCCCCTTAGGGACAAAAATATTTTTTTCCCTTATCTTCGCGTGACGGCCCATGAACAACACGTTGCACCCCATCCGGGTCCGAGTTCGCCTCCGCTTCCGTCACCACATAACGTCCCAGTTCCCGATTGAAGACCGGCAGCGAACATCTATCACCTGTAACAACAACCACATACCTCCGCATACCTAGACTTACCTCGATCTCCAGTGATGAGAGATACCCGACCGCGACATCCCACCGGATCGAAAATAAAAGCGTTTGTGTGAAGTCGCCGCTGCGATATCGCAACAAAGCTCCCGGTTGGGTCTGCGACCGCCGAGATGATACCCCAGGACCAACCGTGCAGGGGAAGGTTCCAAATATGTAACCATTGGCCATTCCCTGATGCTCTACCCTCAGCTCCCAGCTCAGCCGACCAAGGAGCCAAAGCGTGAAGTCTGCATACTCAGGGTCCTTCGTTGATGCCTTGAAAGTCCCCATTTTACGGATCTCCTTCACCTCCGCTCGACTCTTGATGGCACCGCAATCGCATTCATTCAATGGAGTAATTGGACCCGGCCCGGTTGTATGTTGAGGACCGCCGGCACAACATCCATAACACTCGACTCGTTCACAGCACCATCCACAATAGAGAGGATAGCCACCTTCTCCAGTTCCTCACGTGTTGAAGCAACCTCGGCAAAGGCGGGAAGAGAGCCACTAGCAGGTGTAGGTAACACTCCCGGCGTGAAGAGTCCGCGTGTAAACGCTGTGACTTTGCACGACCAGGCGGAGAGGCCCGTCAACGGCCACTTGGATCGCACATGAAGTCGTTTACGAGGTGGGCTACGCTTCATCTCCACCTTACAACTTGCCGCCATATGTCCCACCCCCAGAGCAGCGAGGCACACCACTTGGTGTCTACATTCCGCGATAACATGAGAAATCGCAACAGTGCCGCGGTGGCCTCCTTTCGGCAGCGGCCGCCCGATCCCACAAGCTTCGACCTCACGGTGGGTCGCAACATCGCACGCGCTCCGTTGGAGCTTGGACAAGCTTGGTCTACCAGCTACATCATCCCCCGAAGAAGGAGAACTAACCACCTGCGCATATGAAGCCTCAGACTGCTGGCGTAGATCCTTCAAAATCCGCGAGCTCACCCTATCAACAGCGACCCCACCACTTACCTCGCCAACAGGTAAGCACACATTCGCCCCTCCGTTCGCGTCCCCGGTCGACGACCTCCAGAGGTCCCGGAGAAGACTCGTTCGCCCCTCCATTGTTGTATTTTACTTATTTATAGATGAGCAACTGAATGACCAAACGAGGTCTTTTGTGTTTATATATATATATATATATATATATAAACTTGAGCTCAATGTGATTGGTAAATGGTAATATTCAACAAGGAAACATGTAAAGCAAAAGTTTGACGGGCTTGGTATAGACACCATGGGAAAAGAAAAAGACAAGAAGAGGACATGCATCCAATTAATATTTCAATAAGTCTAAGGATGTGTGTGTGGGTCTGTTGGGAACCATGAACAACAGATTGGTCTCCTCTGTATGATGCTTCCATAAAGAAGGCTGCAGAGGGCCCCTGCAAGTCTTGTCATGATTGACACTAGAGAAGAGACTTCACGTTCGCTAGCTTTGTTTAGGGAATCAGGCCGTACTTAACTTTCTAAAATCTCTTCCCACCTACTCCTCCGACCTTTCAGGTCAAACGTCTCCAAAATAAAACTGCTTTTCTACTTTCTAATCAACTTAACCTTTTGTGAGCGAGATCTGCAAGCATGTGCATGTCTTTCAAACTTCTGATTTGCTGCTACATGGAATTTGAAATGTCTTATCATCTTACCAGCATATGGTAATACATGCACAACCTTCTGATCTTTCTGCCTAGATTCCACCTATCCACTTATACATGATCTTCTTTTTATATATTGACTATATATCCTCGTATCAATATGTTCTCCACTAATTCTTCGTATCAATACGTAGACGAATACGTGCATGCATGCATGAAGAAATACGTAACCCGGCCAGCAAGAGGCAAGAACCTTATCCGTTAAGCCAGGTGGCATCAGTTCAACGTTTCAGATTCCTTAACCATCACTTTTTCATGAAATTAACGGCCAAAGGCTCAAAACTAATTTTTTCTTTTTCTCTACTTACCATGCTTTTGTTCATCATAACAACGTTGAAAGGAAAAGGCCCAAAAATATGGAAAACTTTTTTTTTTTCTTATTTTCTTAAATATATATTTAAAATTTCTATAAAATATAGATACTCTTGATTAATCTAAGGGCAGAAAAAGCTGGAAGGTGGTGGGGTTTCCTCAATTGGATCCTTATACACATCCCGGCCGTTCATTGAGGATCCGACGGTCCTTTCGCTGTCGGAGCTTGGGCAGGCCCCGCCAAGCACGGTGGCAGGGGTACTGCAGCTGGATACCATCTTGAGAGCCCGATCACAGCCGTCCATCGTCATCATCGCCAGCATCTCCCTCATCACGAGGCAGCAGTCTTTGAGTTTCTCCTTCCCAAAAATAAATAAATAAATAAATAAAATACATAATTACGTTGTATGAAACAATATAAAACTGAAGAGAGAGAGAAAAAAAAAAAAGATTTAAATAATTAGAAAAAAAAAGGTACTTGATTTACGAAATCAGAGGAGAAGATGGCGGTGCTGAAGGCCGGTGATTGGATAGGAAAGAGCTCGCCGGCTGCGGAGATAAGCGCTGAGGCGGCAATCAGTGATGGCTTGAACTCCAGCATCTTAATCTCTATATACTCAACATCCGGCACAAGAAAATCACAGATTTTGTCAAGAAGTTAAAATTCAAATCTTTTTAGGCTAGGGTTCTAATTAAAGTAGAGAAACTGGTACCAATCTGGGCTTTGAGGAGAATGCGCAAAGCTCTGTCTTTGAGGGCGTGGATCAGCGGGGGATGCGCTGGGGAAAACAAGGATAGAAAGAATCGAAGGAAAGAGAACGGCGTAATGGATCGCACCCGCCAATCGAGAGCTCCGAGGACCAAGAGCTCCATCCGATGAATCGTTTGCTCATCGAAAATGAACCCCTCTTCCATCTATTCCAGGGAAAACATCATCGGAAAACCCATCGAAGCTGGAGGGGAATGAGGAAATTGGGTCGCAAGTGTACTTACCTGGAAATCAGGAAATGAGAACTCGGATTTCTTCATTTTGGAAGCGAGCGATAGCGAGGAAGCTGCGAGGGACCATGCGGCCCAAGGGCTTTTCTCTCTGCAACACAGCCAGACCGAGTTAGAGCCAAAAAAACCACCGAGGTCGAACCGAGTTACGACACTGAGTTTTGCTTTACCGGGATTTCATGGCGAGCGAGGTACCGGTCGACGTAGTTGATTGCAAGATAGGCCATGAAAGGGTCCACATTGCACGCGCACTGCGCCTGAGATGACTCCAGCTCCAGCTCTCTCAGTCAATTCATTATTATTTTATCAACTCATTGTTTTTATTAGTATTATATATCATTGTTATTTATATTACCTGGACCTGGAGGATAAGAGAGATGGCTTGGCGGCGGGAGTGAAGGTCGAGTGCTGTGGTGAGTGAGCTCATGTGATCCGACTCAGCGGAGAAGAGGGCCGACACAGAGTCTAGTTCCGAATCGGAGCTGGTGAGCGGGTTCTCCAGGTCGAACTCCATTACTCAGGAATGACATGCAAAGGAAAGAAAGCTTAAAAGAGGAATGAGGAGTGAATGGTCGTAGCCATTTAAGGGATATATAATTTGTTATGATATGATATTATATGATGTCTGCTGCTCTAAAGAGAAGGCTTGTAACTTGTAATTAAAAGACTCCTTTCTTTACTCATGCATGCATGTCCATGTCCCATATATTAGCTTGGCTTTTTCTCATGTTCAGAGATAAAAAGAAACACGAGAGCCAAGAGACATAAGAGCTGGCTCATTGAGATGCCTGTCATACCTGGGGATGCAATGCAACAGCCTGCCTGCTGCATGTACTGCTGTAGCCTGCCTGTGGCACAACTAGACTCTGCAGCATTAATTTACTATCCAAGCTCGTTTTCTCTCTTTCTCTCTCGCTGTTTTTTTGTTGTGGTTAACCATTCGGGATATAAATTAGATGTGAGTTGATAAAGAAGGATGCGTGGCGTTTAGGTAGCATTTCATATGTCATCCATGGGAACACAACTTGAATGAATGAGCGAAATGCAAACAGAGCTTAGTTTAGATAAATAAATTACTAATTAATGTGCTTTGACAAAAATGACCTCAGCTCGCTGCTAATTGAGGGCTGCCGCTCCTCACCCTCTGGAGTTGGAACTAGTTATGGCTAGTTATGATTGTAGATCGTGTCGGAACTCGGAAGGTGGGGCTCCATTTAAAGGGACCACCGGGACCAGCTTGTGATTTGAAGACAAGATGAGGGGCAGTCTCGTCAGATTAGGAAAATGAAAGCTCACTGGGTGCTTGGTCAGAGCACCAATGAATCAGCTTCAGCCCATCACTCCAGGCTTCACCTATATGGGACTGTGATGAGATAGATATGTCTTCTCGCTGGACACAATCTATTGATTTATTGAGAAGAGTTATTGGAGGGATCTCAATGAAATGAACATCTCAGGCTCTCAATTCCAAGAAGCCAAGGATTACTTTTCCTTGTGAGTGTTTAAGTAAGACTTGCCATAGAGGAGCGCTCATACTGTCTTATCAATGGAGATGGAAACCTTTTTTTGATCTTTTTGTGCTGTCAAGACCGGCCAGGTTTCCATCACTAAGAAAGTAATCCATTTCCTAGCTAGTACTCAGCATGTAAAAGCTTGTGAAGTTACTGTGGATAAGTAAAATTCTCTCTTTGGAAGTAAAGTAAGTGAGAGACCCCTTTTTGTGTGTGTGTGTGTGTGTGTGTGTGTGTGTGTGTGTTGAGTGCTTAGTGGAAGCTTACACAAAAGAAGTCATAGTTTTCCTGTCAAACTAAAGGAATGGCACTCTTTACTATAAATATAGTGTGACAGTTTGAATTGTTAGGTTTTTGTGTTGCAATCAGTTTGATGGACATAAAATTACTGAATTCATCTAAAAATGAAACCTTAATTAAGTCAAAAAGTTTAATTAAGTTTAAAGAAACTTGTTGGATCGTACAAGATATTCACAAGTGTATATATATATATATATATGTCTCTCTAGCTTTTGTTTTAATATATCAACCCTAATCATATCACCTTCATTTCTATCTCATGTCAATGGCAACCAGATATAATTACTGCGTTCCAATCATAGGCTGAAGGCAACTAACTACTTACGTGCATTATGATAGTCCATGAACATGTACGTGGGCATATGAAATGATAAAACATTTGAATATTTGTTGAACCGTCAACAAATATACAAGAGAAAGCCCACCACCTCCATTTTTTACATCTTTGAGATAAATTTCATGGTTGTCTGCTACATCGATACAAGATAAAGGTAAAGCTGCTTGCTTTCTGGACAAAGAGTGAAAGGTATTGAAGAAAGAAGCACATTGAACTCCACTTGCTTGGAAGTGCATGGAAGTAGCGAGGAAGGGACAAGCGGGCTCTCTGCTGCTTTCGCTTTATTTTCCATGCTTTCTCTCGTGTCCTTCACTTGTCTTTTGTTATTTTTTTTTTGTTTGTTTCTTACATGAAGGAGGGGACTTATAGAGAGAGATCTTGCAGGCGTAAAACAAGGCAGTCAAAAGGGAGCATTTGCGCATGCGGTAGATGATGGTGATTGACGGTGGTGCTCTCATTCTCATGTATTAACTTGTGCTTTGCATGCCACTGCTTGCATTGCAATGCTTGTAAAAGTTACTCTCTGTTCCCCTGTATCTTTATAGACGACAATTTTAAAAAAATTGATAAAAGGATTTTTTTTTTTAATAATAGGTGATAAAGGACCCCGGTTTAAGGGATTATAAAAAAATAAATAGGTACAAAGTGCACTAATTATGATGGATTACGAATCTCCTAGAAAAATTTTTCTATAACCTTGGAAGGGTGAAACCACTGTTTCTCTCACAGGGATCCACATCCAGGTTGATGGATTTAAAACAAAAGTGCTTCACTTTATTAGAGAATTCGTTAAGAATTACATTGAATGACTAGGCCTTTTAAAGGCTGGACTCCATAACTAGAAACAAACTTTTAAAGATAATCATTAATTTAAACTAAACTAATGAAGATAAGATAACACAAGATCTCTAAATGATAAGCTTTATCGGTTGGGATTATTACTAACATCCCCCATAAACCAAATCAGTAAGACTAGCCATGCCTAAACTCTTCTTTAGCTTAACAAATGAATCAAATTTGGAGGTTTGAGTGAGGATATCGACAACTTTGGTCCTACGATTTACAATAGAAAACTTCAATCTCTTTTTTGTTGACTTGATCTCTAAGAAAATGAAATCTCATGTCAATGTGCTTGCTTTTCCCATGAATGCCTGGATGTTTGGTTAAATTTATTGCTGAAATGTTGTCTAAAGATTTTTGTAGGGGATTTATTAATTGGAACACGAATTTGATTCATCACATTCCTCAACCAAATTGCTTGACATGCACAAGAAAGGCTGGCACGACATATTACGCTTCACAAGTAGATAAAGCCACAATGGATTGTTTCTTAGATGACCAAGATATTCTTTGTAGAGCCAAAAGTTGAACACATATCCGATGGTGCTTTTTCCTATCATCCGATCACCTTGATCATTTGTCGAGTATCCCACAAGCTCATTCTTGTTAGAAGATTCATAGAATAAGCCATGATCTAGTGTGCCTTTGATATAGCGTAAAATTCTTTTAGCCACATGAAAATGAGATTATCTAGGTCTCTCCATGTACTTGCTAATTAATCCAACACCATAAGAAATACTCGGGTCTAGTATGTGATAAAAACACAGAGACTACCAACAATACTCTTAAAAGTATATTGGATCAATCATTGAGTCTTCTCCTTCCTTGAATAATTTGGTACCAACCTCTCGAGAATGCGTGCAGGGATTACAATCAAGCATCCGAAATTTATTTAGGGATGTACATTTGCATATTTTTTTGTTGATGAATGAAAATTCCATTTTTATTACGAATTACTTCAAGCCCAAAAATATGACATATGACCAAGATCGAGTCATCTCAAATTACGAAATCATAGTTTTTCTTGAATTCCTTGATCATATTTTGATTGTTTCCCCATAAAGATAATATCGTCAACATAAAGACAAACAAATAATATGTCACTGAATCGATAATTTTTCACATATAAAAGCATGCTCACTTGGACACTTTAGAAGGCCGTTAGCTTGAAAGAAATCATCAATCCGTTTATTCCATGCTCTTGGGGCTTGTTTGAGCCCATATAATGCCTTCTTGAGTTTATATACTTTTTTCGCATTTCCTTCTTTTTACAAACCCTCTTTGGTTGCTTGACATGAGACTTCTTCCTCAAGAGGACCATTAAGAAAAAGCCCGACTTGACATCCATTTGGTGGATATTCCACCTATTTTTGAGCGACCAGAGCAACAATTAATTTAAGCTGTTTCAATTCTAGCAGGGAAAAATACCTCTTGATAATCAACTTGACCTGTTGTTCGCAGCCTTTTTGCTACCAATCTTGCCTTATATCTTTCTATCGACCGGTTGGCTTGATTTTTTTGTCTTGAACACCCACTTCACATCAATTGCTTTCTTTCCATATGGTAGATTGGTTAGCTCCCAAGTTTTATTTTTTTCTATTGCTTTTATTTCTTCCTTCATGGCATTGATCCATTTCTCATTTCTAATAGCTTCTTCAAATTTGATAGGATCACAATCTGCAAACAATGCATAGTGAACTAGTTCTCCATCATTGTCAATAGCATTATCGAGAATTACCTCAAAGTTCCTTAGCCAAGAAGATGGTTGTACATTCCTCCTTGATCTTTGAGCTACAACTCCAAATTGATCTTCATTTGTAACAACTTCTACATCTTCAAGCGAGGGTAGTTTCTTCTTCAAGGATAGAAATCTTTTTGTGAATTAGCTTGAGTATGATCACTCCAATTCCATGATCCGACTTCGTCGAAAGATCACATCTCTACTAACAAGAAATTTCTTTGTGATTGGGTTAAATAATACAGTATCCACCAAGATGGCGAGGGCTTGTATCCAACAAACACGGTCTTCTCTCCTCTGTCATCTAGCTTTGTTCTTGTTTACTGCTGGTACATGGGCATATGCAATTGAGACCAAACACCTTGAGATGTTTGACACTTGGTTTGAATCCACTCCAAGCTTCTTGAGGGGTAACATCTTCTAATTTTTTTGGTTGGTGATACATTCGATAAATAAAGCGAGCATGAAAGCTGACATCGACCCAAAGATAGTTAGGCATACCTTTGGCCTTAAGCATGCTCCTAGCCATGTCCATGATTGTCCTATTTCTCCTTTCAGCAATTCCGTTGTGTTGAGGGAGTATAGCGGATAGTGACTTCATGTTCAATTCCATGCTACTGCACAATACTCGGTGAAATCATTAGACATGTATTCACCACCACCATCGAGTTCTTAAGATCGAATTGAATGCCCACTACGCTTTTCAACGAGTGCTTGAAATTTTTTTAAAAACTCAAACACTTGATTTTTTTCTTTTGCTAAAAATACACCCAGATTTTCCTACTGTAATCATCAACAAAAAGTAAGAAAAATATCGATTCCACCAATGGATGGTGTATTCATGGGTCCACTTTTCATCTCGAATGCACAACTTCTAGAGGGTGAGAAGCATGCCGATTATTCTTAGTTGAAAAGGAATTTCTATCTGCTTTCAAGAATACATCCTTCACGAAAATTGTTCGAGGATGATCCAGTAAAGGCAATCCATTCACCATGTTCTTTTGAGCAAGCAATTTCAAACTTCTAAAATTCAGATGCCCAAATCTGAGATGCCATAACCATGATGCATCCTTAATAATAGCACTAAAGCAGTGATATATATCAGTTCTTATGTCGATGCGAAACGATTACATTTTTGACATAAGCGAATTAAGGATGACATTGCCACTTCATCAAGAATGGTTAAATGACCATTCTTCATCTCCATGCGATATCCTTTTTCAAGGAGTTGTCCCATACTCGTGAGGTTGTTTTTTTCATCACGGCACATAAAACACATCGAGATAAATTGATGATCTCCATTCTTCAATTGTATCAAGATTCTACCTCTGCCCATGCGGGGAATGATGCTATTATCACGCAAACTTAACAACTTTTTGTCTTGATTCATCTAAATTCACAAAAAGCTCTTTTTTACCACTCATATGATTGGTGCATCCTGTGTCAAGATACCAAGTGTTGAAGTTATAATCTTCTTTGTCATTTGAAACCATTAGTAGTGCATGGTCTTCAAAGTCCTCTTCTTGTGCAAACTGAACTACTTCTCCAGATTTCTTGTCTTGAGATACTTCAGCATAGCTTTTGTTTTTGTTAAATCTGCACTCATTTGCATAATGACCAAATCGATTACATGCAAAACACTTAATGTTGTTTTTATCATACCTTCCTCTTCCTCGTCCATGGCTTCTTTGGGAATATCTACCTCTTCCTCTTGCACCAAAATTACTTCTTGTTCCATGTTCATATTTCTTATACCGACTTGATATCATTGTTTCCTTTAGCTTCCTTTTTCTTGTTACGATTTGATAGAAAGTTGAGCTTGAAAAAGCCTTTTCAAGAGGTTTTTACGAGAACTTTTGCATTGATGCGTTGTTCATATGCTTCAAAGAGCCCCACAACTCATCAGCGAGTCATATCGGAAAAGGTCTTTTGACTCCTCGATGGCGTAGTAATGGGATCAAATCTGGTTGTAGTTTGTCATAAGATCTTCTCCACCAATGTTTGCTCTTGACTTTGTCTCCATTGAGTCGCATCTTATTTGCCAAGGCACGTACTCGAGATGTATATTACGCCCACGATGTACATGTTCTCCATCGTAGCAACTCAAGCGCCTTCTAAGGTTTGAAGTCTCACTTATCGAACTCTTTCAACACCTCTGTAGGGATTTTTGCAAGAATATCACGCCTCTTTTTGCGATATCCATAGCGACTATCTTCTCAAAAAAATCTCATCATTAACTCCTTGATGGATGTAATAGAGACCTTCGATCTTTCTTTACGGCTTCTCGGTAGAGTGCATCTTTGAGCTTCGAGTTGGATTGTTCTCAAGGAAGGAACTCCATTTTTCAACAACGACAAGAACTTCTTGAAAAATCAAACAACACCTTCATACGCACACTCCAACGATTGTAGTTCTTCCCATCTAGAGTAGGAAGAGTGGGATTAATTGTGCAGTTGTTGTGATTACGCCATAGCTCGATGCCGGATCGATGGATTTTAAAACAAAAAGTGCTTCACTTTATTAGAAATTCGTTAAAATTACATTGAATGACTAGAGCCTTTTTAAAAGGGCTGGACTCCATAACTAGAAACAAACTTTTTAAAGATAATCATTAATTTAAACTAAACTAATGA